>NW_017837215.1:800921-831096 GCF_001891065.2 Hippocampus comes
GGGGGGGTGGTGGGGGGGTTCAAGGTCAAATCTGAAAGTAAATAGGGATAATGAACGGAGCAAACTTTCTGTTTGAGTCGACAAAATAAGACGATGGCTGCCGGGGGCCGTTTTTTTTCTCCACCGTGACAGAAAAATAAATAAATAAATAAATAAATAAAGAGTGGGAATTGCACCTTTACTATCCGGATCTGATCATTTGTCACTGAGATGATATACGCGAAATGTAGACCCATGACTGGAGGCATTTTCATCTTGAGAACATGCCTGCTACCGTACCCCTAATGATGCGGGAAGTCGTGGTTCAAAACAATGTTCTCACGCCGGAAAACTGACATTGGAATGCTGGGAAACAGTTGTAGGGAAAAACGAAAAAAGAACTTCAATGGAGCGTCGCGTTTAAGCTTCAGAAATGTGGGGCAATCATTACTGCTGGGCACTGCTTGAAAATGTGACTTTGATGTGGATGTGATGTGCAAGTAGAAAGGGAAAGAAGAAATGACGCAGGAACGGTAACGACTCTGATAACACACAGTCGAAATCCTGTTAAGTGTACCGGCTTTCCCCCCCCCCCCCACTCGCACTCCAATTACACGACCCTCCTACATGGACATCATGAATCATACAATAGATCATGATGCTTTAATGAAGACAATGAATTTCTGACAAGTTGGGGCCCGATGGTTTCCTGATATAGTGAGTCGGTGCTCAGTGACGGAAGGAACAGATTGTAATACCGTAATTTCCGGACTATAAGCCGCGACTTTTGTCACACGCTTTCAACTCTGCGGCTTATTTCATGAAGCGGCTTATATAAAGACTTTTCTAACGGCCGCCTGTGTACCGTCTTCGTTTGTAAATATCTCATGTTACAATATTGGCACCTGCGGCTTATACACAGGTGCAGCTTATGTGTGTACACAATATTTTTTTCCTTTAAAAATGTAGTGGTGCGGCTTATAATCAGGTGCAGTCTATAGTCCAGAAATTATGGTAATTACATCTTCCAACAAATTCGAAGTGAACGGTCAGATGCTTTCATTGTAGACCTCGGGCATAATTGCAGGGTGGCGAATGACGACGTTGGTCATATCCGACTGCCGATGACATTCGATAAAATCCTGGAGTATATCAATATTGTGGTAAGGTCGACTCATGATCTGAAGCAAAGTTAAAAAATGAACGCTTCGTCAAAAAGTTGGACGGTTGTTCAAAGATCCGGCACCCGCTGATGAACCTTCTTATTGAGGGAACGGCTCTTTGCATACCTTATGAGGTGATCTCCTTGTACTTAAATTATTTGTTAGCAGATGGAATTACGGTTGCAAACCTGTTTTTTTTTCCCTCCAGTATTTTTATCTAAAGATTATTGTCCACCATTGCGTAATGAATGTTGATCTCCTCCTGCGCTCTGAGGATTATATCACCATAGAATTATTATTTTTTCTTTTGTGTATAGCTAAATCCGTATAAATATGCCAATATATGCTAAACTTGTTTTCCAAATGGAAGAAGTTACAAACAAAATGTTTTTTTTAAATTTCTTTTATTTTATTTATTTATTTTTTAAGGATCCTTGACAGGGAAGTGATGCAATCATTGACCAAGATATTACGTCCGCTGTGGGCACCTTTGTACCACAGTTAAAAAAAAAAAAAAAAAAAAAAAAAAAAAGGGGGGGTGGTGGGGGGAAATAATGTGAAGGAAATGAAGCTTTTTGGTGCGTTTTAAAGAGGAATTGGTTGAAATCAAGATTAAGCGAGGTTAATTGTGAGAAATATAAATCTGGGGTCATTTTTGTGGTCCGTGATCATTTTCGAGAAGTATTTCTTGAATCTCTTACAGCGCTGTTGTTTAATTTAATTTAGTTAACGATTTGATGATTCACAATAGTTCTTTTCTCCCTCCATTTTCTCTCGGCCACCCCGCAGATTTCTTTGTCAAGTTGATTTCTTTCCCCCTGGAGATATTTTCAATTACATGACCTGTGTAAAAACCTTTTATCAGTTTGTTTGAATAAGAGCACGCTCTTATTTTCACATCCATGAATTCATCTTCGAAGGCTCAAAGAACCGCATACTTTAAATTGATTTACCAAAGAAACATTTAATGACCGTTACAGCTTTCCTGATAATGGTTCTTCAAATAACAATTTAAAGGTATAAAAAAAAAAAAGGTTCCATGGTCTTTTGTGTTGTTGTTACAAATAGAACCTTTTTTTATTCTCCCAGTTTACATTAATGTGTATATTTTAACGATCATTTAGATTTAGAGGCTACTAATGGAATCACCGAGCAAGACATTTGTGTGGAACACTGATCCGCTCTGCGGGTCTCTTAGTTACCAACGGTTTCCTGCCACTGCCCAGAGATATGCCACTGTGTCGGGTTCAATTCGTGACTGCACTTGGCTTGTTGTGAACATCATTTTTGGATAGGTTCTGATCATTTTAAGATTAAAATAAAATTATTTCTCGTTTTTGGTGATCGTGTCGAGGGTCTGAATGTTATTTACTGCATCGATGCATTCATCATCTTTAGCATCCACAGATTTTTTTGGGGGGGTGGGGGGGGGCGCAGAATACCAGTCATACTTTTTTAGATTACATTCAGATTTGTTATTTGGAAGGCCAAAAGTGTTATATCTGTCTTGAAGTTTAACATCTGTCTTTCAGATTCGGTCATCCAAGACGATTATTGTTCCACATACCAGGCTGTTCGTTTTATCAAAGTATTTTTGCCTCCTTCTTTTCCTCAGCTAACCAAACCCTGTTTGTATGTTTTATTTATTTTTTTCTTTTGTTGTTCTAGTCAATGCATGGAGGTCAATCGTCGCCTCAGCTATAGCTGGTATGGCTTGTCATTTGGCAGAGTGATGCACTTTCATGAATCATTTGGTCAGATTTCTCAACTGTCACATATCATTTTGTCACTGGGACATCTCCAACCGAGCATACAGATGTAATAGTGGTTCCATTTTTGCCTCCGTCGGAAAACTGAGGTCCACACGCGCACACAAAACAAATTCAAGTGCTACCATAAAACGCTGCAGGCTTTGTTCCATGGCTTGAGATGTATGATGTGATTCATTAGCAGATTGACTCAATTGCATGTGGTGAGTGTCAGGATGTCCGGAAGGTTCCCGGACAGAATAAGAATCATCTGAGACTCTGATAAAGATTTTGACAAAAATATTTATTTGCAGAAAAAAAAGTACAAATTACAAATAATGACGCTGGTACGATAAACCAGGATAAAACGAGAAGAACAAAACGTGCTTGCGAAAGGCAAGGAGAACATAAATGGAAATAGCTTGTCTCACAAGGACACGAGGACCCAAAAGGCGTATGGTACAAACCGTGAATAACCCAAAACACTTCTTAGATGAACAAATACAAAAACGTGGCAAGAAAACTACAAAGCAAAATCATGGAACGTCTCGAAAACCGCACTTGAAACAACGGCATGAGCAAGGCGAACGATCCGACGTCGAGTGATAGGAATCCTTCAGTAGTGGCGTAATCATGATGCGAGACAGATGCGCCGTTGGAGGGAAACGTCCACCGCTCTAGTTGAAACTTGGACACAAACAAACAGCTTTTTGTCATGAATGTATTCTACCAGTACCTAATATTTCCACTTTTCTCGCTAATTCGGACAGAATAGTTATTTGACTTGAAACAAAGTGCTGTGTACCTTATTATCATGTTCAGGATGGATGCACAGATTAATTTCAGTCCAATTCAATTGATACAGATAGATAGATAGATATAATTAATATAATAAATAAATAAGAAAAAAAAGGAACTTTCTCCTGTGGTTGAGAGGAAAGAAATTTCAACTGTGCTGTATGTTGCACATAGAGCACAATTGACAATAAAGTTGACTTGAACCTGAACTTGAACTTGATGATTCACTTTTAAACAGAGCCAGTGTATCAGGATGGCAGCTTGATAGAAGTCGAATTAAGATTACGAACATCATGATTACTGTAGTGATCGAATTTCAACGACAAAATTCCATTTGCTTCATCGGTTGAAATTTGACTATTCAAACACAGTCTCATCCCAAACATGGATTAAAAATAATGTTGATAAATGTTAGGGCAGATGGCGGTAAAACCGTGTCAAATATACTGAAGTTTGTTGTTCTGGTAGAAGACTAGTCACACGGAATTGTTGCAACAAAAACATGTTACTAAGACCTTCCGACCTTGGCATTTTTCTTGTGGGCTGGATAGCAACGTTGAAATATATTGATGGAATTCAAAACATTCGGACAGACACCACGCAGTAAACATCCACCTTGAAATCAAATCCAAAGTACATTGCCGAGTTTTAAAGAATTAAGTAGCCCCCCCCATACAGTGGCCCTCATTACAATTGCATACAGTCTCTGGAAGTCAGTGTCGACTTGGCAAAGGTTAATTTCAAACAAATGATCTGCCAGCCTGACTTTTTGCATACCTCAAGCACTCAATAACATGAATACCTCATTACAAATGAGGCCCATGCCACATTTTGCTCGCTCCATTACCTCATGGTTGAATCTTATTTAGAAACACCACCAGCATAGGCCCTCAATCCATATACTGCATCTTAATTTGCAATTTACGTCTTGTCTGTTTTTAACAGCAAAATACTTGTGAAACGCTATCTTTTGTAAACCTGTTACAATCGGGATGAGTATGAGAGTTTGGGCATCTTATAATGTGATTTTTTTCTTCCACATGATGCATAAAAAGTTGATTCAGAGCACAATTTTCACACCCATCATTCTAATTGCGGTGCAGTCCCAGTGGGTCAATCCCCTGTGACCCCAGTTCATGTTTCGCAGTTGGAGCTGCGCCAGTCCTCTCCTGGTCCTGTCTCAGCTGTGCAGCTGGAGCCCCTGCCACCTTTCCATGCCTCATTTCTCTGCTTCGAGGGCACAAGACCCGCAGCCGCCATCTGATGCTGTTTCGAGAACACAAGATCAGCGACCGCAATCCCCGTTGGTTGAGAATTCCTGCCAGGGCCAGCCAGCTCCACTCGCTCTGGTGTTGTACTGCTTGCAATCCTCACTCGGGTCCAGCTGTCTTTGTCTTCTTCACACCACATTAAACTGTGACATATTTACTCTCCCGTTGTCAATTAAGCCCCTGAAGTTAATTTGTTACGCGCCTTTCCTGCACACTTTCAAGGTGCGGCGATTCTTGGGACACACCCATCATGCATAACTTGGGAATTTGTGCGCAACCACCAAAAAGGTGTGACGGATTAAATTCTGAGGATTCATGCAAATCCCGGATTGTGGCATTTTTGGGAGACATTGAATTCCATTGAGATCCATTTGGAAAAGATGTCACATTTGAAATGTGAAATCGACTTGGGTAGTAAAGTTTTAGTGTGCGCGGCTCATCTAACAGGCTACTTTGCAGGAATATTTTGATTTGCATTATGTGTTTAATACATACAATAAAAGTAATCTAAACAGACTAGTGTGCTCATGACTGAATGCATATTTGCAGTTGTTGCAATATGCGAAAAGTTGAGTGACCCGGCCTTTGTTGAAGCCTTGCTCAGCAGGGAATCATAAGTGGACGTGTCACTTCGATGGATTTCACAACCGACATATATTTAAAAAAAAATTTAGTCTTCAAAATCGAAAGTCATCACTTCCACCATTACGTTGATGCAGCTGGCACCAGCAGAGCACGAAAGCAGGTAATTGAATCAAATTAAATCAAATATAACATTTCAGCATCCTGCGTTGCGATCATAGAATATAAAATGAGCGCACGCACACACACACACACACACACATACATATTTTATATATATATATATATATATATATATATATATATGCGCATCCTGTTGTGTTGAGACAAAAGCAGTTATGGGCCTGTGCTGTTTCTGTTTTACAACACGAAATTCAAGAGCAAAAATAGAAGCGCCAAAATAGCGTTGAAAGAAACTCTAGCAAGACATGTAAAAGTTTTTTTTTTTTTTTTTTCTCAAGGATTTGTTTTAGAACCTGCACAAATTGAACGCTTTGAAATACCTGTCAGCGATTCAGAACTTCCGCCTCAGGGAATCACACTCCTATTCCTGAGCTGAATTCCTGACTATAGAGGCACCAAGTACAACATTACACACGAGCAGCTGACACGGAGAAGTGAAAGAAGCAAACATTAGGAACAACACAAAAAAAAAAGCCATGATTTGATAAATAATAAATAAAAGCTTGTTGACGTACGGAGGGAGCTGTCACGACAACACATTTGCATTTCTCTCTCTTTGTCAAACATCTTCAAGTGGAGTACAAATTACGACGAGAGAGCTCATACACCTAAAACTGAAAGCCCATCCGCCCATAAAGTATGTTGAGCTGTTTTGAATCACATCCCGTTTCGAGTGATGTTGCGCTCCACGATGGCGTTTTCTTCAGCCGCGTGCATTCTGTGGGGAGCGAAGCATCCTGGTGGCACTCTGACAAGCTCATCCATCAGCACGGCGGCGCTCACGTCCTCATCAAATGCCTGCACGGCACCATAAAGTGGAGGAGGAGAGGTGTCACTCCCTAAACAGGATATATGGCCTCACACTGAGGCGCAAATTAGACAGTAAATACATTACAGTGCAGGTACATACTTCCCCCCACCAGTAACATGTCTGCACTGCTGCCGGGCTAAAAACAACACTACAGAACCGTTGAAGGAGGCTTCACGCCTGCCAAGAAGATATACACTGCACATCTGTATGTGATTCACCCATTTCACTGATTTTTGCACCAGTCGCGTGTATATCAGGCGAGATCTATTCCAATCGGAGAGGTCTCACAAATCGTTGGCAATTCATGGTGATGATTTCATTCGTAAACCGGATTTGATCATGCAACCAAATAGCTTACTATTCAATAAATTATACGTGTGGTACTTTGGAACAAGGCAATGGTTTGGTTTAGGCAACGTCGAGGATTTTTATCAACCACGTCTGTCTGGTATCTCATTAAAAGTTGCCCCGGATTATTCATAAATCTACCATGTGTTGATAATTTGCCTGCTTTTTTTTATTTTTTACATCAACTTGTGATTGGATTCGTATCGGTGACATTTTGTAAAATCGTCCTCTCAACACCAACCTGACATATGGCAAGAGGTTGACTTGAATTCACTGCAATGCTTCCCCCGTTGCGATATGCCTATGAGTATCAATTTCCTCATATATTCCACGACTAACACTCGGCGCGCAACAAAATGAGTGTTTTTTTCAAATGACTCCCGTATCCCTGTATAACTCCAGCGAGGAGGGAGGGGTCCCAATTAAATATAGCAAAGTGATTTGTTGATGTTCGTCACTGCAGCAGCAGGAGCACAAACAGCCAGAGGTACCGCACGAGCTTCTGTAATTAGGACAAGTGTTTTGGCCTTTTCTCCGCATCATGGAGAAATCCGGTTTGCTATGATAAGCTGAGTTATGTATGAGGAAATTAACCAACCTGACATGCCAGATGGCTTGCTTTACAAGACTGTTTCATAAATCCATCTGGGACAGTACGAATAGAAATGACTTGCAAATTAAAAAAATTAAAAAAAAAAAAATTAAAAAGGAAGGAGGCTAGGTGATTTGACATCTTGTCTTTATCCATCAGATCAACAAGGGGGCCGAGAGTAAAAGTGTGAGAAATGTGTGTCATTTCGAAAACCAAATTCTCACAAATTCTTAAAATGGAAGGTTATCAGAACCTTCCTCAAATAAGCCCCGAAAGTTATGTAAGCATTTTTCCAGTGGCCCGAATGAGCGCTGTGAAATGTGAAAGGACACCAACCACGAAACATAAATATGTATGTCGCAATAAAAGGCCCACTCAAACAAATCTTTTAGCTTTCACTGACAGGATTAATGCATGTTTGGAAGCCTTTTATCATGTAAACAAACATTTTCCCTTAATGAGGTTCAACGACCCTTTCACGGGTCGAGCTTGAGCGACAAGACGTCGAAAGTTTCAAGGGTGTATGCTGTCAATTCTGCAATGTATGACTACAGCATTACATTTTCATTGTTGTTTCCGAATGAGATGAAGACAAACCACAAGGGAAAGTCATGCAGATGAACGGAAGATGGAACCAAAAAAAAAAATGTAATGAAATGAAATGAGTACATCAGAAGGAAGCAACGTGGGGCGAATGCTTTCATGTGATTTTCAGCAAAAATAAAGATCACATTTGCACAGTGCATAGTTACAGACTCAGACTGTCAGAAATGTGGGAAAAGGTCAAAAACATGATTTGGGTTTACATGCTTGGAAAAGGTTTGTATCTCTATCGCACTGTTTACTGGCTGTCATTCTGAAACGGCCACATGGTGCATTTTGAAATGCCACAAACGAGAGCGACGATCCTCCGAGATTGAACATGTGCCGCAGTTAATCCGAAATGTTCTGCACAGCTGTTTTTTATGGAGGTTTTTGTTTTGTTGTTTTAAACAACGAATGTGCTACTTTTGTTGGAACATTTTCAATATGACAAGAAGCATTCATTAATAAAATTCCATTTTCAATCACACTATCCAAACTATTATTGACCAATTGCTACAAAGCAAACGTCGGACAGATAATACTATAATGCTGCACAGAATACTTCTACAGTCTACCCCCCCAGCACCCCCACTTAAAAAACACTCAAACCTGGCTCCAATAAAAAAATACTGTATTTTAATTACATTTTAAGAATATGATGAATTAACTCTTTGTGCACACATTATTATTATTATTATATACCTGTGCATGTTTATATCTATATTTTTCCACCTCATTTTTTGGGCTCTGTCCAAAGAAAAGGAAATGCAAACAACACAGTCATCAAAAAGCTAAACATGTCGTTCAATCAAACGTTCCAGTATGCAGCCAGGCTTTTAAATGTCTTCATCAATTTGTTTTCACATCTTGTCGTACATGTAAGAAAGTCGCTGCAGGACGATGAAGTCCTGTCCAATGGTCGGTATCATTAAATGATATATTAAATCTCCAAGCAATTGACATTCCCCCTGTGGACCTCAGCATATGACAGTGCCAGCTGGTTGACAAGTCCAATTAAAACATATGAAATGCCTCTCCTGACACATTACACCTAGACCCTCGTGTCTACTTTGTCTGCACTATTCAAAAAAAATTGAACATAGAATATTATCTCGAGAAATCATCATATAAGGTATTTTTTAAGATGCATTATAATTTGCTTTGAAATAATCAAGTGGCAACCTGAGGAAATGCAACGTAAGACCCATTAAATGTTTTTTTAATTAATTTATTTTTTAATGTAATTTTCAAACACAAATAGCATCTTACAAATTGGAATGATCAGTGGTCGCCAAACTTTTTTGACTTCCTCCTTTGGCACTAACCACTAGTGACGCTCACCAGTCAAATGCGCAGTCACGTGATGCGCACAGCTTGATGATTCATTGCTTGGCTATGTCTTGCCCAACATGGAAATTTCAGCTCACTTCTAACTTGGAAAACAAAAAACAAAACTGCAATAAGTTGCAGATGTTTATTATTGTTTTTGCTGTGCTTAGGCCAACATTAGTTGATCATCAGTCACTGTCAAACAGCCATCTTTGCAGGTCTTTCTCTCTCTCTCTCTCTCTCTCTCTCTCTCTCTCTCTCTCTCTCCCTCCCTCCCTCCTTCCTCAGTTATTTTGCAAGTGCCAAAGGACATCTGTAGGCATGGGTTTGAACTCATGCAAATAAAGAAATAAAAATCCCGGTTAAGCGGGTATCTGTTCAGAAATGAAATGAAACACGTTTTATTTGAGTGGATTTGATTGTTTACTTATTTGGCATCGATGGAGATATTTTTAATACTTTTTCTAAGTGGTGGGTGCTATAGCTGGTGGGTGGTTTTAGCCACCCCGCCCCCTCTCCAGAAAACAGCTATTCAACTCATGATATGAATCTTTTTTTGGCAGCTTGGCCATGCAGCTTTGCATGATTGGCTCTCTCCTTGTCCTCTCACACTCCCACTGACATGCATTTGATTTGTCACCAGCATCCAGAGTCTTAACAGAATAGTGCAAAGAATCTCAGAGTAAATGTTCTCTCTTGGCAGACTTTAGCGGCGCAGAAACTGACTATTCAGCTGAAGGATCTTCTAAGTATCCCCCCCCCCCCCACCAGCCCTCCCAAACGAAGAGGGTGGGATTACAATACACCACAAAAAATAAAGGGAATAGATGATGTGAAGATGACTTGGCACATAAAAACATGCAGGCCATGATACGGTATTATCATATGATAAGATGCCTGCTTCTTTGAATCCTTTCTTGTGAGAGGAGGGTGACAGAAAATAGGGCAAACTAAAGTAATTGGCTTCAGAAGTTTCAGCTTTCTCCTCTTCAATTTGAAGTTGACTCGGAGTAACCTGCCAAGCTTGTCAAATCTACAGTACTTGAACATTCCTGTGCCAGGTAACAGTGGCCACTGTCTTCAAAGTGTATAAGAAAATACAGTCGAGTATAAAAAACAGACTTTGTATCGAATTGTGTGCAGCTCTCAAACTGGCATATTTTCATTTCTTCTCTGCTTCTTAAAAACGGCCACATTCGAAATGACAAATTACGGAACACTTAACTCAAACTTAACACTGATTTAGCAACATCGACTTCCGAGACAGATCCGATCTGCTCACACGTGTATTATTGGCTGTCCTTAGCCCATGCTATTAATCGCCTGTCTCACAAGAGATAATGTTACAAATGATAGCGAAGGTGACAACATTTAGAATTGATAAGAGACGCTGCCTCGGGGCAATGAGCCGTGCACATCAAAAAAGGATTTGATTTATACTGCCGAATCAGATAAGCTAAAATGTGGATGTGTCCACAGAAAGGAGGTCCAGTGCAAACAGCTCTCCCTATCTCGCTCACTGTCAAAGTTTCCTAAAGCCTAGTGGCGAAAACACAACAAAAAGAGTCAACACACACAAACTGTGCTATCGTTACAAACAGGCACACATTATTTTAAAAGGTTATTTGTTGACAACGCTTGTCTGGATTCTGGAAAGAGAAGTGCACGAAATGTGTGTTTTGTTATGCAAAGCGACCACTTGAGTTGAGAACAATAGAAAAAAATGTTTAATCAGAATTACAGAAACGTGTCAGTGTTTACAATGTCAACCGTATACTGATGGACACCAGAACAATGGGGATACATTTTATAAATGTATCCAGAATTCAGCACTGAAAACATTATACTGTACACCATTTTGACAAAGGGAGTCACTCGTTACTCGAAACATCGATTCATTATTAATTACTACTTTTACGTACTAATGCCAAACAGACTCGGGACAAGAGTTGGACTACTCGACACATGAGATTGGAGGAATCTACTTCATTGTTTGGATGTACCTGAAAGTGTTTTGTTTCAATTTTCAGCATTAACACATGCTCAGGTTTGCTAATTAAAAGACAGGTCCCACCATTTGCATACGACGGAGTGGGTATTGGAGTCTATCCAGCAGAAAACCACCCGGCGAGTGACTTCACACAGTTTTATTAATGACTACACGAACGGGTTCCTTTGAGTGAGGGGATAATGCCATGTCTTTACTTTCCAGGTAGCTGGCTTGAGTTGATCCCTGGCACTGTGGCTGAAAGCTGCTGAGCGATTGTTTTCTCCATCTCCTTGTCTCAGAGATTTGATGTTTCAGAATATCCCCCCAACACCATCCGAACGTGTCTGCCCCCTTCGGAGAAAGCCCTTGAATTGTCTACTCTAGGCCTTTCATTAACCAGGTACTGTAATTAGCTTGTCCAGGCTTGTTTGAGCCGGGCGTGTTTTGCAGCAAACATGTCATCCATGTTGGGCTCACCGTGATTACACCAAACGCGATAAATCAATAAACCATTTGGACAGAGATGTGAGCTTTTAATTTGGCTGTATTTAGCTTTCGGAGAGACTTCCTGTACTGGAGGATACAAACAGACACTCTGGAGTATGTGAGCTGTTATCTCCGTCTAACACACAGATACACTTAAGCATAGCCCCCATATCGTTGAACACAGCATGAGGCACAAGCTGCCGGGCAGAAAGATGTACACCTCCCACAAATAAACGCGTGTTGTCAGTGAGCTTCATTTAATGAAACCAAATTTAAATTCACGTCACATTTAATCAGCGCAAGTGATCACGTTATCGCTTAGACTCCTGCTCCTTGGTGGGAATCAGGAGGCCCCGGCAGCTTCGGAATACACACAAGCTGAAGATCCTCAGCCACAGTTTGGAGCGATCGACCACAACTTAATAGAGATGCGGGAAAGTGTCTGGATGATCAGGGCAACAGCCAACATACTTCATTCGAAATGATAGCGTGAATTGCGCATATAAAAGTACCTCTCACTGAAATAATGGCTGGCATGGAAATGTCGTAAGAAGAACAAAAAGGCATATTTTTAGTGCGAACGTATCTTTTCATCCAGACATATTACTTATTGTACGTAATATGGCTGACTCGTGTTACTCTGATTCACTCACAAAAGCGATGCAGTTCAATTCACTCGAGTTACCATTGTCGATATTTTGGCACAGCAATCTCTGGATCTTTTGACAGACTTGTTGCTCAACAAGCGAGGACAAAAACTAGCCGATGGGACGTGAAGTTGCTTCAAAAAAAAAAGTGCTTCCTTTCACTTGGTTTGCGAGGAGAGACTCCTTGTTGTGGAAGTTTCGGGTAAAAAGTCGAGTCGCGCTTTTGAGTGGCATCGCTGTTGACCTGTGGTTTGGGTGAGCTTCAACCAGTGATACAACTTCACACATTGGTGTGAAATCTGCAAAGCCTTCTGGGAAATTAAGTCTGCAGCAGACGCCCTTTGTTGTCTTATCAGTGCTTTTAGCTGGCTCGCAGGCTACATGGCCACAGGAGGGCCCATATGTAGCGATTCAACATGAATATAAACAAAAGGTACATATAGCTTCATATTGAAAAATTTCCAATTCAAAGAAAAAAAAAATCAGCCTTCAAAAAGATAATAATGATGAATTTCTTTTGACACCAGGGAGGCATTAAGCTCCAAGTTTATGATTGCAATTTGTCACGAGATTGTCAGCAACACTACTGCATCACAACAATGACATATTATATTACTTTGAGCGTTATTATCTTGGTAAATGTAGAATTTGATAATGCTGTTATTCTAAATTCCCAAACTTGTTTCCCGTGTTAACAGCAAGGCAATGCTGAAAGAATGAGCCCAAAATCTTGACCATGAGTGTTGTTGTAAATGACACCCATGAATAACTCTCACAGCCGTAAAGTCCGTATTTGCACATGGTATGTTACTGAGCAGACTGTAAAACTAGACATTAGACAGGCTTCACATAATGGATAATACGAAGAAAAAAAAAAGTGGCCCATTGAAAAGCAATAATACAAAATAAATTCAACTCGATATTAAGTGGCCATGTGGTGATGTGACAGAACTTTCCAGGTTTTGTAATTTATCGAAAGAAATACATTTCGAACATGCAAAAAAAATATATATATATATATATATATATATATATATATATATATTGACTGATATGATATTTAACCGGCTGCATGAGGAAACGCTTGAGATTCAGACCTTTAAATGATGAGAAGAGAAGGTACACACTCTGAGACCTTTAACAAGTGAAGCAAAGAGGTAATAGGATTGTAATTGGGTGGGGAAAAAAACCCCAAAACGTTTCTTGAGTGCGATCACTCGACTGTATACGAATTTTCATGATAACTGTATGAAACACAGGGAGCGAGAATAGATAGTGTATCTTCTCAATCACGATGGGTGACATTTTATAGAATAAGTGATTAGCTCTTATGTTTTGCCAGCAAATTAGTTTCCTGTCAATTTCATTTTCATTACACAGAGTGCTGTCATTTGGTCCCAGACCAGTTTGAAGCTCACAAAACGGTAGAGTGACATTTTTGGGCACAAGATATCTTCCTTCCACGGGCACATTTGGTAAAATCAGGCCTACTCTATGACATCACTTGCCCCCAAATGTGAGTAGAAGCACACTAAAGGGAAATGTCAATTCAAATTGCACAATTTGGCACCAAAGAATTGTGCTGTGCACTCTCAGATCTACGTGTTTCAGCAGCCGATTTATCATGAAGGGCAGCTCTGCGGCTCAGTTGGACTTGGAGCTAAATTTGGAAGTTGGACCCCTTGAGTCTGATCCACCAATATTCTCAAAAGAGTTCACCATCACAAATAGGCCAACAACAAATAGATGTACAGGCTACCACAGCAACTGTAACTTAGAATGTCCGACGTCTTGCAAAAATATCAAATAAACCAGACACCTAGTTTTCAGATTAGGCTTAGATTCAATTGCCGTCATGCTAAAGTTAGCTGCAGTGCAGCTCCCTGTCCATTTCCCCAACTGACTGTATAAAAAAAAATTCATACCTGGCATGACATTACCTTTCTCGAACTTAACGGAAATGATCCTCAATAGCACCAAAGTTACCCTCTCAAATATCAGCACTTTTTCCATCTAGATCAACAACTTCTCATTTTCCCCCCGCCCCCTCCTTACGGGTTAAGAGTCTGGATGCCATCCTCGATAACACTGTAATTTCAGGGACAAATTAACTCTATCACTCAGTCTGTCTATTTTCACCTCCACATATCCGTCCATCCTTCTTCCATAACAACCCTTCCACTCTTATTCATACACTAGTCACATCTCATCTTGATGACTGCTACTCACTTCTCACTGGCTTACTGAATAAATCCATCCCTAAAATGCGCCTGGTCCAAAACTCTGCCATCCACAGACGTACGAGATCCAGCTCACAAAATTCACCGCGCACCAGTTCGACATCAACTTCACTGGCTGCCCATTAGAAACAAAATTTTCCTCCTCACATTCAAAGCGAGAAATAACCTCACGCCCCAGTTTTTCCAACAAGCACCTTCACATTAACAGACTCACCCGTTCTCTTAGGTCATCCTCATCTGTCCAATTTGTTCTGCCACCAGCCCGTCCCATCACCATGAGGTCAAGAGCCTTGAGCCACTCAGCCAAACCCAAGACACCCCGTTCACCTCACCTCAGAGGTCCGTATCCAAGGACTCCTTGTTAGGTTGCCATGGGGATACCCCAGAATTATAAAAATAATATTTGCCTTGGGGGGTAAAAAATATCATGTATATGTGGAAACAGTCATTCACATTAACAGCAACCAAACAAACAGCAACAACCGTTTTTTTGATTCCCATCCGTATTTAAAAGTCCATCCATCCATTATCTGAGCTGCTTATCCTCACAAGGGTCGCGCGGCGCGCTGGAATCAACCCCAGCAGTCTTTTCATCCTCAACATCATCAGAAGAACGTCTGTAGGCCTAAATCTTTTCCAATCACCTTGAAGCCGGGCCATGAACTTCTGAAAGCAACACCAGAAATGCATCGTCGCTCATGGGACTGGAAGTAAACAGCTGACCACACATGGGGAACTAAACTCGAAATAATTGACTCACGCAAGGATCTCGACCTAAACTAGCAATCGCTGGAGAGTAGTCGGACGATCAATCATCAAGTGATGCGCGGGCAAAGCTCCAAGAATTTGACACCAGGTGCCCTTTTGGTCGATTCTTCCAAGACTTTGCTTGTTGTGAATTTGCTGTCGACACTAATGGTCTCTGAGGAGAAGGGTCAGTACCTTCTTAAGGTTTGTGTCATTCCATAGGAGGCGGGTCATCTCTTTTTGGTGGTAACAGCGAAAGGTATTTCTGTCTGCATAATGAATTTGGCGATGTAGAGTGTGAATATTCAAGCCAAACGTTCAGATATTCCATTCGATTTCATACTCAGAATGCATCTTACATCCGCCGCATCCGATATATGTTCAGCCTGCAATTACCAGCACACTTGATAAACCAGTGTGCAGAAATCCCAAATGATTGTTCAAGGTAAGGGAGTATATCAGATGAGAGCGCTTCCCTATTGCTTCAATGGGTGCCCAAAAAGATTAGGTTTGCTGTCGGAACAAGTCATTTCCAATCCGACCATCGCTTTTGTGTGTATTTTTCTGGAATGCTTTTGGAGATCTCATAAATGAGATTTTTTTTCCCCCCTTCTTCCTTTGGACTAAAATGCTGCAGACAGTCCACAACTCTTCTTGTTTGAAAAATAAATAAATAAATAAATAAATAAATAAATAAATAAATAAAACGCAGCGGGGGGTGAGGGGGGCGACTCTGCCAACTCGAAAGTAACAAATGAGAAAAGTGCACCTTGTTCACCCATGAGTGTGTATGTTATGAAGCTGCATCTGAAAGTTAATGAATATTAAGCACTTCTGTATGTAATACTGAGATTTTTCCCATGGAAATTGTTCTTCGGCAAAGATGGTGTGCGTAGATTATTATTATTTTTTTTTTTCCTAAATTTTCAAAGGCTGCAAAGTCTGCAGCCTTTGGGCCATTTCTCAACAATGCAATGTGCATACTTTGAGGTTCAACATTTTAGTGAGTTTACAAAGACTGTCAAAACCATCAATGAATTATGTGCAAAATCAACCTTGTTTAAACAGTTATGAGATTATTAAAAACTACATGAACGGTCCCATGGGCGAAATATGCGCGGACCAACCCTAATGAGCCAATCAATTATTGAGATGTGCTGGCAGTTGGCTCCGTTCACAGTGCAGCGTTCAGCAAAGTTTTACGGCCTTCAAAATGGCAATGGGACTTTCTTTTATGCGCAAGACAGACTCCGCTGTCACCAAAAACCAAAATATCCTCACAGAGGGAGAAACATAAAACAACACAAAAAAAAAGGAATTCCTTCCAAGAAGAAAGCAAACCACAACCAATTATTCTGTCACCTGGAGGCTTCGATGAAAGGTTGACAGATTGTGTAAGGCAGGTGATTAGTTCAGCCGTTTTGGCTATGAACTCTGTGCTTCGCTAACTATTATCAGGTTTAAAGGAGCGAAAACTAACATGCCACTGAAAAAGTCCCCCTAACAAGCTTGCGCATCAGTTTAAGACATTCAAACCCTTGGAAGTGTCGAAACTGCTTTGCTTTTTTCCCCTTTACAGTGCCACGGGTACTATTTTAATTACCCCACAGTAGGAGCAAGATGTAGCCCCTCAGCTACACGGTTACAAGTGACGGAGGTTCCCATTGACTCTCGCACAGAAATCCATCAACGACAATTTGTTTTATCATGTAATTACAAATCCGAGCCGGTAGACTGTCATAACTAAGCCAATCATCCAACAAATAGACTGCGACGCCGGAGGCCATTAATAGTGCTCTACACTGCGTTCATATTTTATTTTTCTGTGAGATTTCTAGATTGTTATGTTGTTAGATCCGATTTCACTTGTAGATGCGTCTTATTTCCTAATGAATGAAAACCGCTCTTAAATTGGTGTGTTTTCTACTTCAGTTGAAGTGGACATATTTTACAAACCTCAGATCTGCCGAAGGTAATGTCAACATTTTCCTGTTTCCTTTAATACCTCTGAAATTTATGAATGGAATTAAATTGAATTTTGCGCATCGTTGGAACACTGTTGATGTGGATTACAGTGTGGGGAAACAATATCAACCTGGAATATATGTATTTTATAAAGCAATGCGGTACGTTTTTTTTTTTTTCTTTAATCGAACGTATATACTCCTTCCTCCATGTTTTCTGTGCACCGTGGCCTGTATCTGAAATCTTGTTGAGCGTCGGCCTTCTTTTATTTTCCTCAGTAAAAAAAAAAAAAAAAACAACTAGTTCACCCAATAGCTGTTGATTGACTCGTCTCTCGACTGAGTGGTGCTGCACCCATCCCCAACCAAGTGCCACCTTGTGTGAGTGCAATGATCGATTTGAAATTTCTCGAGGGCAGCGGAGAAGGCTGGTGGTTACATAAAGTGTCCCACATCTACACTCCCCTGCAGCACTTCTCTGAATAGAGCTCTATCGGTCTTTGTTCGCATACGATATTGTATATCAAGGAGTGTTAAGGTCATTAGGCAATTTTCTGTGTGGTCCAAAGAATCTGTTGTTTGTTTCTACAAGCAGAGAAATAACATCCGGGGGGGGATCTGAAGAAATGATTCGATTCCTGTCACGTTTCATTTTGATCATTTTGTTGTGTTTTAATAAAATTGGTACATTTTGTCATTCATAAAACAATCATTAGTGTATCTGAAAATTCCAGAAACTTCAATCTTATGTCATCTGAACCCACAGGATATAATTTGATCAGTATTTTTTTTTTTACTTGTAAATCTAAAGAAATTCATCGATTTGACAACCTTGCATCGACCTGTATTGTATTTCCTTTTTTTGTCAGTACAAAATTCAGCGAGCCCAGACCGGTCATTTTCTACCAACAGAACAACATTAGAACACGCAAAATTAGGTAGGTTCATATACATGCATGAATAAAAAATAAGTAAAAGGCTTCCATGGCCACATACTGCATATTAAACGAGTCGAGAGAAGTCAATTGCAAATACACGGCAGCACTAGGCGGATCGTAATTGGCAAGGAAAACGCAGTTGAAACGTCTGAACATATCTGTATGCCGAATTGACATTAGGGGGAAATTCGAAATGCCTTAATCGACCATAAGTGCTGCCTCATTAGATTATTGCTTAAATGCCATGTTTGTAAGGTTAAGAAATGCAAATGAAAAGCATTAAATGTATCATTTAAGGCTGCGGTGAACATTGGTCCGGTCGCTAAATAAGAGGTCACGTACAAAGTAGTTGGTGTCTGATTGAATTCAATCTGGAGCACTCATACATTTGAATCTGTACATGATTAGCATTCAACTTGAATCAATACTTACTGTGTCTTTTAAGAAAGGAAGCATTTGAAAATGAAAATGGCACTTGGTATTTTCAACAGTGGAATTCTTTATTAATTTATCCACAACTGGATTGGAATTACCCATCGCTTCTCAGTTATTTTACTGTGAGAGCTGCAAGATGTAAGTGCCTCTCCATTTGAAAGTAAGGCTAATAGCATTCCAAGTGCCTCTCACCTGCTCAGACAGCCCACTCCTGTCCTGACAGCCCACTACTTTCTGGCCTTGCTTTGCCAAGCGTGCCACAACCAGCTGGGGGCAATCTTCAATACAACACCTGTGCTGCATTAACTCCTCAGCGCCAATGGAATGTCAGCAGGTGCACTCTGTGGAAGGTGCCGGTACCAGCGGATGAGACAAGGGCTTGTGTCAAAGGAAGGACAAGTTCATCCATCCATCCATTTCCAACACCGCTTACCCTGAACAGGGTGGCGGGGAGTTACTGGAGAGTAAAACCCTGAACTGGTCGGCAGTCAGTCACCGGGCACATATAAAGCCACCATAAGCGACTGGAAAGACAAGTTGTTTAATATATTTCATGAGATGCAGGTTTGGGCTGTTTGGAAGCCTTGTATGAAAGGAAAATTAAGCAGTCAATACAAAAGGGAGCCACATCAGCTGATTGTGTTCAAAGTTAAAGATACCACAAATCTCATTCTTCTTATAAATGATTCCAATGTTAATGTTTTTGTTTTTTTTCCTGTCAGAATTCGTATTCAGGCATGCCTGGACGACTGGTTAGTATGTCCGCTTCACATTAGTGAGGTCATGGGTTTGATTCCGGGTCCCAGCCTTCCTGTGTGGAGTTTGCTTTTTTCTCCCTGGGTTTTCTCCGGGTAATCCGGTTTCTTCCCACATCCCAAAAACATACATGGCGGTTAACCGAACACTTTAAATTGCCCCTAGGTGTGACTGTGACTGTGAATCGTCGTTGTTTGTCTCTGTGTGACCTGCGATTGGATGGTAACCTGATCAGGGTGATACCCCGCTTCCTATCCGAAGATAGCGCGCACGCAACCCTCGTGAGGATAAAGCACATTCGGATCATGGATGGATTTATGTATTTTAAAACATCAGTCCTCCAATAAAACCAAATTGTGTTTTCAGTTTACATGGGCACTATACAAGCAATCAAAGGTTCTCTTTCTACTGTTTTTCCTCACTTTTTGAGGTTGTACATTACGTTGGACCTTAGTTTACTCATTAACTCACAATTATTTCTGCATTATGGACTGCATAAAGTCGTCAACATCATACGCTGATAAACACAGCAGCTATTTTCCTTATGAACGTTACATTCCAAATGTTTCTCTGTTTCTTGTTCTTCATTTACTTTGCCATCCTGCTATTATGTTCATTCATTGCTCTGATCTTGTGCCGGCACTGCCTCACGACTGACACTTTGTGCATATCACCACGTTTCTTCCCCGATGAACAAAAAAAATAAACCTACCAACTGGTCACGTTGTATATATTTCGTCAGACAATGTCGTGTTCAAAGTCTCTCTGAGATTGACGTTGCTTGGTGCTTTTTACCACTGCCACTACCATTAGCCATGATGGATGGGCTAATTTTATCTCAATAAAACACAAACAGCGACAGCACAAGCTGATGCTGTGGGAACGGCACAGCGTTTGCATACCTGTCAACTCATACGGTTTAGCCATAGTTCATACGGATTTTGTGGTGAATCTTACGTATATGGCCACATCGCACAAATCATACGGATTCTGAAAATTTCCGTTTTTTTTTTTCTTTTTTTTCCCCTAACAGGTAGTTCCGTTTGCTTTTGCCCAGAATGGTGCTAGTCTACTCGAATGCTTTCATTTCCGGTAACTTTCCAGTAAATCACGTGGTTCCTAGTTGAAAACAGCAGAGTATTCATTGCATACTTTGGTAGTGTACAAGCAAGTTCTACAAGGAAACAAATATATCATTCATATTTCGTGGGGTTTTTTCTGCCGTTATTTTGACATATAAAATGCTTTGGTATGTTATAAGGATTTTTTTTGGTAGTTTATACAGGTTGGCGCTCCGAAAAGTTGACAGGTATGCGTTTGACAAAACATACAAACTACCTCTACTTCTACTACAACAACTTTGTCAGAATAGCTGACTTACAGTAACATTGCCAACTACTGGCCTGGCATGGACGTTGCAGCACTTTCTATCATTTCTGTCACCCTGTCAAAACGTGTCATGGGCGTATTTGCAAATGGAACAATTGTGTGGGACTTGAGTGGCGCTAAAAATGGGAAAAAAAACACGCACAAATTATCTTCATCAATCAATATTTCATACATGTATATATCATGTCATATAAAGTACAACTAACACGTCCTTGAGTGCATTTCCAAGGATTCAAGTGATCCTTTCCTTATTAACCTCACAGTCATTCTGTCTCTTACGTGTAAAACAAATCATAACAATCTCGCCAAGAGCCGCCGTGTCGCCACAAACACTTCATCTCGTTGGTGTTGTGCGTCGTTTGAATTAATGTTGAGTCGCATTCAGCCAATGGCTCCACTGGGACAGTGATTTATTGAAGTGAGAATATTGACTTGGGAATTAATATCTGAGATGTTCATAGAGAGGCCATGAGTGACAGCTATTATTTTTATATTATCGTATTTTTACACAATGCTGCAGGGTTTATAGTAGAGTCAGGACAAAATAAACATGTTTTCTGTGTAATGATGGATGGCGAGGTCGGTGATTCAGTGAAGGCTGTGTGTCAGCTAATAGACTCATCGCACAAAGTGTTTATTTTTCCTACATGAGCAAGCAACGCTGTGAAAGGTAATGGTAAATGGATTACACTGATATTACGCTTTTCCATTGCATTCATACACAGGTGGCGAAGGCGTTAGTGGTGGTTAGGCGTTAAGCATCAGGCTCAAGGACACAACAACTCCAGTGCAGGATCAAACCATAAAGGTCTCATTACAGGACAACGCAATCCACCTCCTGTGTCGCCGCCGTAAACATATCCAATGCCCGTATCAACTTAAAGGCAATGTCATTCACTCCTTCACGAATATTGCCACCCGATGATTCGAGTTATAAACATCTAATTGAGTGATCCGGAATGAATACTTTGCTAAACAGAAAAGGCCTTTGGCAGATGACAAAACATTTTCTTTGTTTTCTTTTCTACTAATAAATCGCACACACAAGGAAGCATATTGGGCTGGATCAACCTCCCCTTCCGTGAAATAGGTGTGCTGGGAGCATTGATTTACCTATTTAGAATATGTGTATAGTGCAGGCTTGAAATAGTATTGCAGTAACGCGACAAGACATGTTGCTGGGCTATTCGTAATGTTGAAACAAGTTAACAAAAAATAAAATAAAAAATAGAAAAAGAATAGATTACGTGGATTTTGAGGTAATTCATCAACATAGCAACCACTGTGCAGGATTTTAGGAACATAGCTCCCAGGTGCGTGGTTTATTATATAGAGAGCAGATGTAGCTTGAAGGAGCATTGCTATTTGAAAGTATTTAATTGGAGACTGCATTTCAAGACAGCCAGGCCTGCCGCTGGTTTTCATTCTAATTGCCAGTAGCAATGCACTTAATGAAGCGAGTGGGGAAGAGTGTGGGGAAGGGAGTGCGAGTGACCAGGTTTCCAAGGCAACAGCAGCGGTAGCCAAGTAGTGTTTTCATCTAGAGGAAAATGCTACAGGAGAGCAATGTGGCCCTGCTGTGCTTCCTGACGCTCTATAATAAATGCCTACAGTATACTGTAATTGTTGTATTTGTTCAAATGTTTCAAGGCTGGAAAAACTGACAAGTAAAGCATGACGAGGAGAAAACATTTTCTGGAAATGTGAAGCTTAAGGCGTGAGTGGTGTTGGTGTGTTCAAAAGAAAAGAAAATAAGGCCGAGGATACTGTGGTCAAGATATTGGCGGACTGCTAAGGGGTGTGTTACTGTTTTCATGCACACGAATCAGATGACTGACAAAGTTCATAATCGTCAACTCTGCACGCTGGTGTGACATCCCGGGTTAGATAAACTCGGCACTACTTTGAGCCAAATGCTAGGAACACGCCCTCTGCCTTTGTCTTCTTCTCTACGTGGATTAAATGTTGTTAAGGTCTGCCATAAATCCACCGGCTATGATATTTGATGGATGAAATTGTGTACATGCAAGTGGAGTTTTCCAATCGAACAGTTTGTGCGTATCGTCCAATTTTGAAGGTGTCAAACTCAGTCAAACAAAGTTCAGTTTCAAACCATACAATGCACGTGGTGTTGTTCTTGCACAATCGGACATCCTGAGGAAATTACTCCATAAACGACAAAATTCGGATTATGAAAATGAACATCACAATTGACTACGTGCTCTTACTACTAAGTCTTTCATCACTTTTTTCTTTACCATACTGCAACATGAGCTCGAAGGTAGGTTCACATTATGCTGAACCTTAGAGCAACTTAACATCTTATGGAAGATAATGCGAGCGTACATCCAGTACACAGTAAAAATATTATGAGCCGTAAAACATTAGAAGCCAGGAAGCTCGAGAGTTATGAGCTGGAGCTATTGACTGGATTTAACATCTTTAATTTATCATCAGCCCAGCCCGTCTTTATCGGATTGTCGATTATCACAGGGTCTTGGGTCTCCCTCACACAATTCTAGGTGACTACCCTGAATACAAAAACACTTCCATGAGTCAAAAAGCAGATAATAACTACAACACTGAGACAGCACATCCCTCATGTGAGAGGGTCTCCAAAAGAACATTGACACATTAATAATTGATCGAAAGAAAGGCAGCAGCACCGAGCTATTCTGAGAAGCCTGGTGCCTACCACGGGAGAAATTCCCAGCAGCCAATAGGTAGCGGTTATGTCATCCTTTTTTCCAAAAGGGAAGTGAAAATGTCAACTGTAATAGATGATGAATTGGGAGCCTTTCCTTTGATTGCAATTCATTTTAAAATGTCCTGGAACAATTTTGTTTAAGTTGAGTGAACAAACCAAAACGCTTTGTTGTTCGCAGATATCATCTGAATTTACAGGTACGTAACATCTATTTATGTCAAAGTTATGTGTGTTCCCACTGTAAGTTACTCGCTTGACTGAGCTCAACTCTACTCGCTCGATTTTCCACCCCAAAGAGAGTAGCGTGAGAGACTGAAAACGATTGTTGAGAATGCGAACAAAGGACAACAATATACTGGAGGAGAATGATTGTCTCCTGTCGTTATGTATTATTTTAATAGTCTGAAAGACAATGAGGGCAGCTTTAGGAGCAAGTTGAAACCGTGGCGTAAACATGGTGAGCAAATGTGACCAATGATCAACTAGAAGTTCAGATGGGATATGACTTTGGCACATTTAGAACAATAAACCTAACGTGAATGTGAAACGTCGGTGCTCCAGTTGATAGTTTTTTTTTTCATTTTGAGAGGATCTATGTGTAGGCTTGGGCATCGTGAATCAAGAATCGAGTGGAAAAACGAGTGGGTCTCCCAAAATCATTCAGATTTTAAGATGCCGGTGCTAGATTTCGACGCCGAGTACACAGTGAGGGAAAAAGCCGCGAAGCACATACAAAGAAGGACCGATAGGAAATGTGTGTGCGTGGCGTGCAGCCCCAGTGCCAACTGTGACTCAAGCACTGGCAGTGCTGTAATTATACCCACTTACTCCTCATCCTCATCAGCATCATAATCATCATCTTCAGTTGCTCCACTTACCTTGAAATGTTGGCGGAAATGGTCCATCACGTGTTTTCAGTGCACCCTCAAAACTTGCGCCTCTGTGGTCGGCCATTTCTTGGAAATTGCTTTTGTAACCAGGCGTTGCGTTGCTGATACTCGCGGCACACTCGCGAGCAAGAGTAGTGATCCAGCGGCTGAACGAGATGTGTACATGTACGGTCGAAGCGATGCTATGTTTAAAAATGCGCTCGCCACTTCAACCTCAGCGATCAGGTTTTTGTAAAAAATATCAAATTGAAAGTATTACTTTAATATGATATAATGTTGCGCATCATTTGCCTTTAAATTGAAATATAAGGTAGTCAATAAATCAGGATTTTATTGGCCGTGCTCACTGTGGTTTGTGTCGGGTATAGCTAGCTTTAGTTTTAGCTACGTGGGTAATGACGCCCCTGCGTGAGTCATCACCTTACCGTGGTTTTTGTGTCCATTGATCCTAGGAGTGGGTTGAGGCTTTATGCCCCTGGCAGGATCTCCCATGACAAACAGATCCTTGGTGAGGGACCAGACAAAGCATGGCTCACAGACCCCTAATGGTGGAAAAGACATATGGATCCAGTTTTCCCTTGCCCTGATGCGGATCACAGGGGGCCCCCTCTGGAGCCAGGCCTGGAGGTGGAGAATTCGCTGCGCTCACCACCTGCGGAAGGCCAAAGGCTGGATACGCTGGAGAGACGATGTTTCCCAGATGGCCTGGAAATGCTTTCGGATAACCCTGGAAGAGCTGGAAGAAGTGGCTGGGGAGAGGGAAGTCTGGGCTTCCCTGCGAAAGCTGTTGCCCCATTGACCCGACCACGGATAAGCGGTAGAGGATAGATGGATGGATGGATGGATAGTAATGATACCCAATGCACCAAAAACAAGCAAAATACAGACAAAACTCAGGCAAAACCATGAAATGACAGGCTTCTTTTGACTCACTGATGAGTTGAGAGACGTCGAAGGGTAACACAAGCGAGCCCCGGGGGTTCTTTAAAAAGACGTGCCTGCAAAATCCAAAACGCAACAGAAGCCTCTATAGTGTACATGGTTACATTTACATGATATTGATTGGGTTCCTTCCACGTCCTACAAAACAAGGTTGACTGAGAGAAGAAGCGCGACTCCTTATACCCCATTACTTGGATGAAAGGGAGACTAATTAGACCTGAACTCAAGTGGCATGGTAATACGCCTTTTAATTGCATCTATAAGTCCAGCATTGTAAATGTCAGGACGTGTTGTTTTGAGATACCCTCTCTGCCTGCTGTGATTCTCAGCCCATGCACTCACGAGAGTTCAATCGACAATCTCGGTAATGTGGTTACATCTAGCCATTTCCTCTACCTCTCTCATCATTAGGGTAGCCTTTCCCTGTTGACTTAGGGCAGGGATGGGCAACTGGTGGCCCTCGACCACACACTGAGTGGGCTCTTGATTCATTTTATTTTATTTTGTTTCTGTTTGTTTGTTTTTGTTCGATCAACGTTTTTTTTCTTTGTTTTGCGGGGTAATAAACTCCCGTTTTTCATTGAAAATGTACATAGGAAGTTTTATCAGGGTTGTTTTTTGTTTTTTTTTTTTGCCAAATGAGTTCTTGTACTTAATGTTGGTTTGCTATTTCGCAGTTTTGTGCCATCCTTGGCTGTTAAATTTTATGCAAGAGAGCCCTATGCAATGGAGAGGAAGGAAAAAAAAAATCACAGTATGTGGTTATTTTGTTGTTTTCTTAAAACCCTTTGTTGTCGACTTGTGCATCATTTATACATGCACTGAGAAATGTATGATGAAAAATGAATGATCATGTATTTTGCATGTCGGCACGGTACAGTCGTTTGTCTGTATTTAAATTTTTTGTCATACATCTGGTTGCCTTACGTGGCCCCCCCCAGAATGCTAATCATTTGCAATGTGGTTCGGAACAAGATTCAAATGAAATCACCACTCCTTTCAAGTGGAAAAAATAATGTCAGTATTTGTTGTTCCAGAAATAAAGGTGAAAATATATGTCACATCTTCGTCAATCTTCAAGTCTGATTGACAGCAGCTAGCGACATATTCACAAGATAGTATCCCAGTTGCCGCCTTGGAGGAACTGTGACTTAGATTATGGACCCGCTCTATGCTACTCACGGGCATTTGGAAAAACAAACATTCTACCACAGGGGTACCCAAGTCAAGAGTACCAAGTCCTCGACAACCCCTCTTGATGCTTTGTAGTGGAGCAGCTTATTAGCGACCAAGCCTTCAACAGACACAGGTGGTGCACTTTTGTTTGCCGCATGATTCAACAAGCTGGGGTGCACAACAAGATGTGTGTTCATCTACGTGAGAAGCTTCAGCACAAAGGATAATCGAGGTTGTATTGTATAACCGCCACTCACCGTCGCTGCATGCCCTCACTTTGTTTTCGCTTTGTGAGTGTTGAATTACAATTGAATCAAATAACGACAATACTATGTTCCCCTTGTTTGTGTTTTATTCTTGAGCAAATTATAATTCAAGCATAGCGGGTTTAGATCCTGCAGAGTAGAAAAAAAAGAAAGAAATGAACTCAAAAAAGGAATTTTGCTCTCGTGGCTCATTACATTCTCATCAGGGTGAACAAGATCTGTGACAAGCACAGACATTCCCCATCCTTCATACCAAAACCATTGGGATTTCTATGGTTGGAGGATGGTTCACTTGGATGCTTTTCATCATCCATCGCGATTGGGGGAAACCATGCATCGCAATCATACGCTACATTGCTCATTTGGAGGTTATTCTCTTGTCCGACCGAACGTCTCATTGGTCAATTGCCGGGAAAGCTTTCCATAGGAGAAAAATAAACCACAAAAAATGCGGCCTTGCAGAAGAAAGGCGTTTCATTTGCAAGCTGGAAAGCCATTATGCGCGATTAATCATGCACAGTCAGTGAACCTATAAGTGTTCTGATCCGTTGGAGGCAATACGAAACATGGCTAGTGTGTAGAGTTTCACTCGGACATTATGAGAGCACCAACATTATGTACACTTGCATTAATTGGTGAAAGCTGTAGCAAAAATGATGCCTTTCAATAGCTATTCTGACATCATTTGGGAAGCGCTAATTATTAGATTATAACAGCTAGCTTTATGTAACATTATAGCAACATTGGAGAGTAACTGATAACAGACTTAACAACAGTCTGAGTCTATGTACAAAAATCTGAGAGCTGCGAAAACACACAGGATTTGCCCTGTGCTTGAGCTTGAGGGAAATATATTATGGGGAAATTTCTTACAAATACCCAGGATGATCTTTCTTTCCCAAGAGGTCCACAAACACATACTCAGCCTACAACTACCATAATCTCCCCCGAAAATCCACAGTATATTGAATCGCCTTGCACCTTCACTACAAGGGGATGCCGCTGGAGCTCATCAGCAGACTGCAGATCATTTTTTTGTTGCAGGTTAGTGAGAGAGCCAACACAAAAGGCAGAGAGGGTGAGCTAGGGCTACACAATGAGCGAAACAAGATGGATGAGCTCGGAGCCTCGGAAACATCAGAGAAAGGCAACGTGAAATATTGCATTCCAGTTTGGAAAATTGGCTAAACTGCAACATTCCCAATGCTGCCTAAGAGCTTGCCAGCAGCTCACAACAGCACGCACAAAATGCTGACTTTGTATGTTCAACTGGTGCTGACAGGCTTTGCAAACATACACTTGTAAAGAATCACTGTCTGAACTCTGGCGCAGACAATGCATATTTAAATGGCACCACCTGCTTAGATTGGTAAAATACAACATGGAAGTACCTGGAGTGACAATTCTGCCACCATAACGGCGTTATAACTTTTGATTTTTGGATTGTAAAATGCTTGCTGGTGGTCAAGAGGAGCGGTGGTTGCTGAAGATTTGAATAGTAGGTATTTCAACTTGAGTAACAGATGTCTACAATTCGGTCACAGATATCTGTAATTCACATAGCGGATATCTGCAGCTTGAACGGGAGATATCTGTCATGAGACAACTTATACACGTGAATCGCAAATGTGACATCATTTGCCTTGGGCATGATGACACCAAGTGTGCATCGTAAGAATGGGCGTATATTTGAAATGCTTTTTTTTTTCCTTTTTCTTTTTTCTTTGACTAGAAAAACTGACTTGCAGATATCATATCTTCAACACATATCCAGCCTAGTTAAATCAGGTCCATCGAGTCGTCAGTAACCTTCACAAGAGAGAGAAGATAAGAGAAGATAAGCATTGTGTGATTTAAAAAAAAAAACATATGTTGGTTCGTGAATGAAGCTGAGTGTACGTAGACTGATGGAAAACATCCACACAATCGAAAAAAAAAACCATGCAAGTCAAATATGAACAGTTCACTTAAGCGTAAATCCTGGTGAGTTGCTTTCATTAGATACCAAAGTACTTGTCAACACTTTGAATGACAGGACTTTGATGGAGTTCAATGCACTCTGCTGAACACTTCCAAAAGGAGATTGATAACTTTTCTCTCCCTGATGTGTGCAACCATCAACTTTCAGTTTAATTATTAACTGAAAAAAACAAATTATAGAAATCTGCCTGTCAAATGGAACGAGGAGTGGATTTGAATGCCACGGTGACATTTGAAAGAAACAGTGAACCAAGCCAAACAAATGTAGAAAAAAAAATATTCAAGAAAGCCTTCAATTATTAGAACAATGTTTAGGCTTTGTTTTGGCAGCAATGTGTTCGTATGAACATACTAAAATGAAAAAGGTTCTGTTAGCCTAATTAATTTCAAACACTATCGCCAGTATAATGTGCTTGGTTGTCCTCTACGACAGAGCCGCTTCAGCACTGAAGCTGTTGGGAATGCAATACAAAGTGTTACCATTCAGAAACTGAAAGGAGACTTTCACATAGTGTTGAAAAAAATTTAAAAAAAAGCTTCAAACGAAGACAAACAAACATCTTCAAATTAACATCACAACACAGCCATGTTCATTGTGGAGTTGGGGCCAGCTCCTCAATGCTTTATAGAATCGCTCTAATTAGGTTGAGTATCGGACGGGGATTATCCACTTCGAGTACTTTGTTTTTTTTTAAGTAATAGAAATTCTAACTGCAGGTCCTGGGACTATCTCACTTCAGGCCCCGGGATGTGCCCTTTCTCAATATAATGGATCGTTCTTCACAAGGAAATGAGATACTCTTCCTTTTTTATTTGGGAAAACTGCCATTGCTCTCTATGTGCTTGTTGTGCACATTCTCATGAAAATGGAGTAGGGAATTGAACAAAGTACAAATATTCAAGCATTATGTCCTCACTGGGGCTATTTGAGGGGCATTATGAGCAATGTTGTGGTAGGATCGTGGATAGTGGTGAAGCATGTCTTCCTGACAGTCAAGAGATCTAGATTTTTTTAAATTTTTTTTTATTCATTAACAACAACAGTAACCCTGATTACAGTTTGGCTGTTAACTTCAGAGTAAGGGCGGAATTTGATTTCTTTAATTAATAATTAACCACGTGTGTTTTGGGAATTTGAGTCACTGTTAACGTCTTTTTGAATATGCCGGTAGTTCATCATAGTGTGTGTGTGTGTGTGTGTGTGTGTGTGTGTGTGTGCGTGGGTGTGTTTGT
>NW_017837215.1:831129-881344 GCF_001891065.2 Hippocampus comes
GTGTGTGTGTGTGTGTGTGTGTGTGTGTGTGTGTGTGTGTGTGTGTGTGCGCGTGGAGATATTTATCTGTGGATGTTGGGGGGGAAAGTGTAGGGTCCTCTTTTTGTGTTGTAATTTTGATGTTTTAATTGCACAGCACTTTGAGTTGCATTTTTTATGTATGAAAAGTGCAATGTAAATATAAAGGTTGATTGATTGATAACCACAATCGAACGGGCTGCCTAAGTCAGGTGAATGTAAAATTTGAAGATCGTACAATACAACGCGCCAAAACAACCAACCGATGCAAATTAAACTGCTTGTTTTAGCTTTTCTATCTATCTAAGCTCGCTGACTCCAGGCGAAAGTGCAAATTACACCATATCTCCTGTCACTCTCCTTGTGGTTGCAAACAGAGCATTGAGTAAGAATCAATTCTTACCGGCGGAACAAGAGTCAGCTATACGAACCACTGTGCTAGTGTAATTGTTCTCTTTCTCCAGACTATAGCTTTGGCAAGACAAACCACAGACGTTTTGGGTTTTTTTTTTCCCTGAAGTAATTTTATTACAAAGTTCATGAGGACAGTATTACAAGAGAAGTTGTCAACATGCTAAAACAGAACAAATTGGAACACAGGAGTTGAACAAACCGGTAAGATAAGACGATCCACTGTTCACAATAAACATAACTCGATTTAAGTCTTCAGGAGGTGGGAGCCAGTGAATGACTACAGTGCAGGCATAGAACGGCCACATTCACACCGACTCAGCAAAGGTCAATCCAACCAAGGCAAAGATGTGCACAGCTCAAGAAAAACGGGTTACAATTTTTATGTGCCATCGGCTTTTCTCAGAACTTTTAGAAAGCATCACTTGTATGTACATAAAACTGTACAAAAACATCACAAGCATTTTTGTCCTATATAAATATACCAATGATTAGGATAACAACTAGTATCTCTCTTGCAAAGACATTCTCAAGGCAATTGTCTTTGTTTTCCATGGACTGTGAAAAGAAAACAAAAAAAATATGTGCAGTTGAATTTCTGGTCGAGGAGGATAGGGCCTGTTTTGAATATAAACCAGCACTGACATTTCAGAAACCGAAAGAAAAGAAACAGTAAACGGTTTCAACCAATTATCTTTGGAATTCATGCGAAAATCTCAAGCCTGCTTTGACGGCAGACGAAGGGTTGTGGAGATCTATGTACACTAACACCATCAACAGATATATATTTTTTTTTTTATTTGGAGATTTTTTTTTCTTTTTTTCTTCACACAAACCGCTTTGCTAAGAGTCTTTTGACTGACACAGAAACAAAACCGCTTGCCAATTTCAGCACAGTAATTTGTCCAGCTGTCCACAGAAATGATCACTTTACAATACGGACTACAGAGAGGCAAAGTATACTCAAGTGAATTCAACATTAAATCAATGCAAAGTACAAATTAAACAATATTCAACATGTTTTAGGTGTATTTCAGTGCTAAGTGACGTCCTACCCCTTTCGATCGGGGTCATCCTCTTTCTATTTCAGAGGGGGTCGTTCAGTAAGACTTCAAATCAAAGGGTGCCGTGCAGGTCAATTTGGTCCATTGTGTTGGCGTCAGTTTAAGGGTCCCACTCGTCAAGAGAGAATAAACCCCGAATGGTTATTTTGCTTTATGGTAGTAAATCAGCCTCCTGTTATTCCATTCAGAGGAACACCTAATCATCCCTGCCCCAATTTGATGATCAAGGAGGAGAAATATTTCAGATATGTGCCGGTGATAAGCGTGTACTTAGGCAGGATTCAGGTTAGAATTAATCCTGGGGGGCCGGGGGGTGGGGTTGGGGGGTTGGTGTTGGTGGAAGAAGGATGCAAAGCAGTTGCGGGTCCTAAATAAATGAGTCAGGAAGACACAAACAGATAAAAGTTGTGACTGAGGCGATGTGGCATTGGCTTTATCACTCCTTGCCGTCTTTCAGTTTGTCATTAATTCCAGGTCAGTGATCACACCCGCTGTTTCCGGGCCATGAAGCGACTATCCGAGGGGTACTCGTGGGGGTTTAATCACAGTGCATCATGGCTGTTGTTTGAATTTTATTTCAGTCACTAAATGGCTTTGAAAATGGCATAATGCGCTCTCTCTCTCTCTCTCTCTCTCTCTCTCTCTCTCTCTCTCTCTCCCCCTCAAGGCAGGATAATCGCCCACATTATTTAATCATGGCCATGTCCAGTAATTTCCATATGTATTCAGTCCAATTACTCTAAATGCAGTTTTCAATAGCGGCGTGATGAGGTAAGTGCTGATCCTTTTCACTGATTATAGTGCTGCGGGTAGATGTGCATTATTTGGTGGGTGCCTTGTCCTGGGGAGGTGCTTCACGTACACACGGCGCAGCTCAGGACTCATTACTCACCCTAATTAGGATGCATCTATCCGGGGATCTTTCTTTCTTATTTAGTGACAATCTGACCGTGGAAATTTTGTTGCGCAGGTGAAAAGTATCTACAAGTCTCATCAAATCAATGTTTGAATCAAAGACGCTGGCGCCTGGTGCTGTAGCATGTTGCGAGACAGGCTAATGTAGTCGTTACTAGCTTCCAATTACTGACTAATACAAAGTGTCCTTCAAGCATATCCTTCAGGTTGACTTGGAAAATCTCCATTAGGAGGAACAAATCCCGACATTTCTGTATCCACAGGGGGGGGGGAAAAAAAAAATCACAGATGGATTGAGCACGCTGGCTTCGCATACAAGTCTGTGTACGTTATGTTAATGGCCATTTACTTGAATGATGTTCTTCAAGGGCCATGCATCTTTCTCAAATAAAGTGGATGCACAGCGCACTGCACGTACCCCTGAAAACAGCCAGACGAATAATAGAATACTTTGAAAAAAAGAAAAAAAAAAGAATGTGCTCAGAATGAAGAAGACTACATTAAGTGCAACATGAACTCCAATCAAACACTTAAGATCCAAGTGTTTTTTTTTTTTTTTTCCGGACAAATAACTAATATATTCATGAATTCTCGCAGCATCTTCCTAGGTCGTGAATGGAAAGCCCGAGCAAGTCGATTGTCTGGATATCGAAGAGGTTAAAAATGAGAGGGGGTGGGGGTGGGGAAGACACACTGGTATATTTTGATTGAGTCGCAAGGATTTGAGGCCAAAAACAAAAAAAAAAAAAAAAAAAATCCCAATTTGGTCATTGTGACTCCAGGGGACTCTGGCCAAGTCAACCGTTTTGATGATAAACTATAAGTCACAGTGCTGAGAGTCAATGGAACATAATGTCTGTTCAAATGTTGCTGCAGAGCTTTCTCCATCCATGGTGAAACTCCGCAGGGAGCAGAGGTAAAGGCCATTTTGCTATGATTAGGGGTTGAAGGTGTTTGCGATTATATGGCGCGGATAAATGCTTTCCACAATATTGAGCTTCTCTCCCGGAGATGTTTTCCATCAAGGTTTAAACAGCAGCAGCAGCAGCAGCAGCATCAAAGAAAACCTCAACGATGACTTAATTCGGAGCCAAATTATGACTAGTTTGTTTTTTGTTTTGTTTTTTTATCAGCTTCTGCCAGACAAAAATATATGTAGAGCACACCATTCAAAATGTATTTACAGCACTGTACAACAAGAGAACATTTCATTTGATTGTTAGTTAAAAGCATAATGCCACTTGATAGATGCCTTATTGGCCGTCTATCAAAATAATCTAACAATGGCACAAGAGCACTGATCACAAGTTTCAAATTCGAAAAATCACTTGACAGCGTCGGACTTGGCTAACTACAACAATTAAGCTAGCAGTTACTACTGAAGTAGTCATTAATCACCGAGCTCATTTTGATCCATGTCCTTACGAATAAATAAATGATGTATCAATTAACTGGGGAATTTGCCTTAAATATGCAAATAAATTAATAGAAAGCGGAGATGGCAAGTGATCACGCCGTTAATTGAATGCATGACTGTCGACTGTTAATTTCAACTGGGCATTGGCATCGGTTAGGTGGGCAGCCTTACTTGTTCCACTGCCACTGGTTGATCTTTTCTTCATTTCTGCACTGATTTAGAGGGGAGATATTCACAGATAGATTTCTCTTTTAGGAGTGTGGGCAGGTGGCGAGGTGGGCGGGAAGTCGGAGGTTACACTGAGCGGCATCTCCTCCAAAGGGCAGTCCTGACTGGCATCGTGACCGCTGCTAGTATAGGCACTGCGAGAGGGTGGAAGGCGTGACCGGTGCTCTTCGCCACCCAGAATGGCGCTGCCATTTGCCAGGCGTCCCAGACTCCCTCTTTCCTGGTAAGGCACAAAGGTGGAGAGTTTCGGGGGGTTCCTCGTCCTGCGAACAGGAGAGGGATGCCCGGGCATCCAACACGCATCTGAGTGGCCCAATTCACTGCACTCGGTTGTACAGTTTCCGGTCATTGCCACATCAGGCAGTGAGCGAATGTCTGTAGGCAGAGGAGAGAACAAGGCATTGTTAGTTTGTTTTGAAATATCACATTAATCAAAGACAAACATTGATGAACATCCTTAAAACTCGTCGCCGATCAGAAATGGTGTCAACGGAACACAAAGAACCCCCCTTCCCCCCGCTCACTCCCCTCTTTTGAGGTATTTGCAGCTGTTGCTATGCAGTGAGCAGCAGTTGCTATGTAGCTGTTGCTATGGCCGTGTAATGAGCACTACAGTGCGTAGTCCACTAGTTGATGTGATACATTCAGGAGGTGACGCGCGGTGTCTCTGTGTCATTTAGGAGTATCCAGCGGCAGTTAGTCCGGCGTGCTTGAAATACTACATCACCGGACCGTTAACTGCTTCAATGGCAACATATTGATTTCAACTACATGCAGTTTGTATTCTGAGAAAAAAAAACAAAAAAAAAAACCCCAAAAAACGTACCCCCCCCCCCCAAAAAAAAAGAATCAACATTTGGAAAACAAACATGGCAACATATTGATTTCAACTACATGCAGTTTGTATTCTGAGAAAAAAAACAACAAAAAAAAACCCAAAAAACGTACCCCCCCAAAAAAAATGTATCAGCATTTGGAAAAATACATAAATAAACAAAAGAAACACAAGACACACACAGAGCACAAATTTTCGACATATCAATTTAACTTTTCCTAATTAATTAAATGACACCATGAACCAGTGACCTAATTTCCACGTGCAAAAAGCTCTAAAATAACTCCTGATGACAAAATAACTAGTGTCTGTCAATAGCTTTATGACCTCGTTAATCCAAAATCGAGCACATAAGTAACTAACCAACCAACTAACTCATAGCCACATACATCAACTAAACAGCGACTTATAAAAATACCGTATTGATGAAGATAACCTCTCGTAAACTCAACTTGAATACCCAACAAGATAAAAAAATAAATACATTTTTTAAAAAAACAATCAAACCATTGGTGTACAATTTAAATTGATGCAAAAAGATCCTAATATTAACCAATATATAGTATGCTGCAAACTTTTATTTATTGATTTGAAATGCCCGCTTATTATGCAAAATGACGGCGAGTAGGCGAAATAGTCCCGTCGTCGAGTGCAGCAGGCAGCTGACTTGTCACGCGGCCTACCTGTTGACGGATGACACTTTTGGCGGTGGTTAAAAGGAAAGCGTTTGGAATTTGTCTTTGTTATCCCTTCATAGTGTGACAAGGACACGCAATCAATGTCTGTAGAGCGCAGAACAGACAACATCACTCTGACACCAGCCGTGCGTAAGGTTTTGATCGCTTTGATAAATACATTAGCGTGATGTCATGTCAACGTTGCACATACAATAAAAAGAGCAATGCGCATCACGGGTGCCTTGTCTGTTCTTGCAGAAACAGGCCAGTGAGCGTTTGAGCGGATGCATTTGTGGGGAAGACGTAGAGCTTGGTGGTTCAGCGGTAAGAATGATGCTGCTTGCACGCGACTGATGCAACCGCAAGAGATGGAGTAGCACAGGCAGTTGAGGCAGCCCAAAGAGCAAATGCCATCTTAACAGAGATTCACCATCAGTATTGTATTCTTGACCAGCGGCGTGATAATTATCTTCCAAAATGTCAAACCTCCGTGGCTGGAATCTAGCCTACGAGGGTTTAAATCATTCATAATAGCTCGTGTTGTCCGAACCTTTGAGAAGATTTTGAGCGTTTTATATAATAAGGACTTTTAAACCCGCGTTCGGCTTTACATCTGGAGAACTCATTTAAAGTACAAATAGCAGCTGTGAAAATCAATTTAAAATATTTCTCGTCAATATAACTGCCAGAGATTTCTTTTTGTTGGACCGTGGGGAAATTTGACAAATGTGAGATTCGCTTCTAAACAACCCCCAAAATAATACTGCCTATTTTAGGTGAAATTGTTCTCTGGCTTAAGTAGTAAGCTCTCCGCAGAGGGCAAAAAACGGCATGTTGCATAACATTTATTGTTGTTTTTTTTTCCTATTCTTTAATAAATAAATCTCTTGGTTAGAAACATCTGTTGACTACCCGGCATCTAACTGACTTCAAGCTGCAGCGAATGGAAATGAAACGTAAAAGCAAAGCCGACGAATGCGCATGCTAAACGCGGATGGAAGTTGCCTGTGTCATTCACATTCTGTTTTGGAATAAATATGGAGAATGTAAATGTGCGGCAAAGTATGCTTCAAGCTCAGCACCGTTTTCTGAACTGGAATGCTCGCCGTGATGCCGTTTCCAATACGAGGTGTCCCAGCTGGTCTACCGCGATTATAGACCGCAGCTGTAGGACATACAGTGTTGTCATGGCGATGACAGCGATGTCATTTGCTTATATCACAAGCCGGTGTCCGACTTTGCTTTTGAAGTTATTTGAAGGTAAAAGGATCCCACGTACATACAAGTACAAAATAATCCGTACTGGATTGCCAATTGTTTGTTGCAATGGCAATCGCTGTCCAAAGGCTGTTTGTTGCTTTACCTTTTGTTGCTCTTAATCTCATTGTTCCCTTAATCCTAATTGCTGGTTTTATGGCGTCTCAAGGCATTTAATTCACAAGTAATCAAGGTTTTTTTTTTTTTACATTCCCGTTTAATGATATCATTCACCAACAATTCTATTCAATAAAATGATACTTTGGAAATTCATTCAATCCAAATGTAAAAACAGAAAATGCATCCATTTAAATTGTCAACAACAGCCGAGAAAATAGGAGACTGTGTCTGGGTGCGGATATATCTCGTACACGGTGACGGGAGTTTATTTCTCATCTCGTCCGAGAATATTGTCTGCATGCATCACTTTGGTGAAATGGACCCCATGCTACAAAATATGTTCAAGGGAGGAGAGTTGAGTGAATTGTTGAGCGTCTGAGCGTGTGCACACTTGGGTAGGCAAAGACTCCAAAAGGATTTCACACTTGATTAAAACCTCTCCACAGCTTCCAGGAGGTTTACTCCACACCAAGCCGCCTCGTGTCAAATTCCGCATAGCTGCAAGACCAAAAATCATTTATGCATCTTTACTCAAACCCGCCCCCCCCCACCCCATGTTGCAAATAAGAATATATTTTCCTTTCCTACTGTATGTGTAAACACATTTATATGACTCAAGGACGGGCAAAGAGGGTCAAAACATCGTTATTGATAGACAGTTTGACTAATTGACTTCAGTTTTTAAGGCAGTGGACATGTTTAATGAAACCAAAAGAAAGCATGTAATGCACTCTGATGCCAAGGACCACTGAGTGCTCATCAACAACATCAACGGCCATAAAATAAGCAACGACAGCTCACAGCCTGCCAAAGTCTGACATTTTCTTCTCGCAATGTCAAAGCGCATATTGCGCTTGTACCAGGAGACAACATCAATGTTCAAAGAGCAGCTATTTTCACACTCCAAGTGTCGTCGCTATTTTATTTTTGTGCTTTATCTCCATTTTCGCACGGTTTTATTTGTGAAATAGTGTCGATAATTACACAAGCTAGAGGTCTAAATTCGGGTACTGCAGCCTGCCGTGTCAGAGTTGTTGCTGTCATGAGCATGCGTATTGTTTCAAGCCCATGCACGTCAGCTTCCAGCGGTTGTCAACATGCAATAACACTAATGCGTATGCTTGTAAGGACTTTTTTCCCCCTCTTCTCTTTAACACAGTGAAAGAAATGAATAATTTATTATTGATGGTTGACTGAAGATGAAATAAACAAAAGAGCACGATCTGCTTGTCGGTCCAAAGCGAACTCCTGAGCCGGTGATCGTAAAGGTGAACATCAACTGATGAGTTAAAATGAGCAAGGATGGGGTGAAAAGGGAGCGTAGAAGGCCAAGCTCAAGCTAGGATGAACTTCCTCGTGAATCATGAAGGATAGGCCACCCCCCTCCGCCCCAAAACGTTCATTTTAACTAAATAATAACAAACAAGCTTTAATGAAAAATGTCAAGGATGTGCCCCACGTTTCATACAATGTCAGCTGTGACAGCAACCCTTTCCCACCAGGTGACCCTTCATGAAAAAAAGTGCACAGAAAAAACAATGGTGTGTACTCAACTTTGTACTCAAGTGGCAGCACAAAACAAAATCATCTGGATGCAGTACACAAGTATAGTTTTCTTTAAAAATGGATGTGGATCCGGACAATTTTATTTTGCTTAAACACATGACGAAATAAAACTGAGTGACCTCAACAAACACATTTCTCAGTGTACTGTACAGAATATAGATGGGTGACCTTAATTTGCAGTGATGTATACCTTCACTGTATTGTGCTAATATGTCGACCGCTCATTTAAAAACCAATGCAAACAACAACCAAATTAATCAGACGTATTCATAGACATTAACTGTTAATTGATGTTCATTATTCACTCTTATGAAGACAATGAAAAATGAGATGTTAATTTCCTACAGCATGTTATTTTGCCGGCACGGTGAGCAACTGGTTAGCACGTCGGCCGCACAGTGCAGAGAGGTGCAGGGTACGATTCCGGTTCCGGCCTCCCTGTGTGGAGTTTGCATGTTCTCACTGTGCCTGCTCGGGTTTTCTCCGGGTACTTACGTTTTCCTCCCACATTCTAAGAACATGCATGGCAGGTTAATGGCACACAACTAAGTTGTCCCTATGTGTTTTTGTGAATGTGGATGGTTGTTTGTGTGTCCTATGTGTGCTCTGCGATTGGCTGGCAACCGGTTCAAGGTGTCCCCCGCCTACTGCCCGAAGACAGCCGGGATCGGCTCCAGCATGCCCGCGACCCTTGCGCGGGGAAGCGGATTACAAAATGGATCGATGGATGTTATTTTGCTGATTGTTAGCTTGCTTTTTCAATAACACAGATGGGTTGTAAACGAGCTACATTTACCCAGTTACTTTTACGGAAGTTACTTTTTGAATAAATTGTGCTAGTCAGAATAGTTTCAATGCAACAACTTTGTATTTTTTATCAAGATATTATTGCTTGTGCAAGGCACGGTATTTGCTTTGGTTCGTCAGAGCAGTTTTACTCTTCGGGTGCTGTCAGATGACTCTTTTCACCTATTCAATTTAACCACGAGTGACATTTGACTCCATTTCTCGAATCGAACAGGGCTCGGCACATTCTTGGTTTCTATTTTTCTTTCTGCCTTCGAATGAAAAATGTCACAACAAAATAAGGCACATTGAGAGAAGTCGGAAAGCCGGTTGGCATCTCTGAACAACTAGTTGCAATTTACTTCTCCACAGCGGGACTGTAATTTTGATCCAGACTTTGTCATGAATCTCATTAGATCGCGCATGTACCTAATGTTGTGGCTAGCGAGTCGCTTCCTGAATTATTTAATGGAAGGCGCATTTAAGAGAAATGATGATGGGAAATAATTGCAGCTCTGTTTTGCAAGTAGAATTGGCTGGCTGATTTGACTTTAACGAGGAGTTGTATTTCTTCCAATTTGCATGCACCAAAAATAATGTCCTGTCCCCAGCATTAGAAGCAAATGTACCTGCAGTATTCTCCATTTATGCTCTATGTGTCTCGTGTGCAATGTGAGATCATGCATCACAAAAAAAAAAAAAAAAAAGTCATTTTCTTCACATTCCTCCATCCCCGCCACCACGTCACCAACTCAGGATGGACCTTCGCAAAACTCCCAAACGCACCTCGGATGCAGTGTCATAACATGCACTCCGCAGCGTAGTCACAGGGGTAGGGGTATTCGCACAGTTTAACCCCACCACCTCATCCCCACCCCCCCTGGCTGACTGACACATGTGAAGGGTGGGTTTGCATGCTGCTTGCATCAGGGTGCCAGTGGGAGGTGTTGAGTGTCTGAGGCAAGCTTCCTCATCGTCTGATCCCCTGCCCAAAGGCATTGGGAGGTGGTGGTGTGGAAGCTGCGTCTTCCTGAGATTTCACACTGCTGCTCTCCGTTTGATTGCAAATGCTGCGTCTCCCCACCGGCTGCTTTCTAGTGCGTGCGGCGCGCGGCTATGATCGATGGTGGAAAAAATATGAGAGCCACAGCTCATAGAGGGATAACAGCCACTATCGTTTGGGAGTGTGTGGGTGATATTAATGGCTGTGTTTGTGGTCCCTGCAAACAGTTTATGTGGTAAATGGCTAAAAAAATTCCAAGAAGAAAAATCCTCCACATCTCAGCAGACATTAGCGCCTGGTTCTGGCTGTCACTATAACTGGCTGTGAATGCATACTGCATTTGTCATATTTGGAAGAAAAACAACATGAAACCGGGGTTTTGTATATCTTTAGCTGTGACATGTCAAGCTTTTCTTTTTTTTTTTTTTTTTTTGTATAAATACAAGTGCTCAGAGCAGTTTCTCACGGCAAGCCGAAGGAACCAAAAACAGCCTTTTTGTTCTCCTGAGGGGTGCATTTTTTAAGAGAAGCGAGACACGAGCACTGCAAGCACACAACACAGTTTTGACATCCACATTCTCCTTGCAGTATAATGCAACCAAAAAAAAAAAAAAGAAGCAAGGTGGAGTTAGTAACCTGACACTTGTAGTTGTTCGTCTTGCATGCATGATTAGAATATTTTCGGTCAAAGAGACTGTCGCCTCAACTTGAAAGTCAATCAGCCATGTGTTATAACGCTTTCGTGTTACACTGCAGATAATTGTATGCATTTATTCAAAAACATGCTTTGTATACAGCTGCTCAAATACAAAACCTCATCTGCCTTTGACAGCTTTTCCAGGTAGAGTCTATTTTTAAATTATCATATATATATATATATATATATAGATAGATAGATATAGATAGATATATACAGATAAATATAGACAGATATATTTTAGGAGGAAGAAGAGGCAAATGACAGCCAATGATCGATTAAGTAACCTTCACTCGATGTCTCAAATTAATACTAATTCAATTTTTTTAAGAATGTTTTCGGAATGCTTACATTCTGATTCCACCGAGATGTTTTCTGAATTATTTTGGACAACTGTCGGTCTGAACTGTCGGAGCTCTGAAATTGTTCGTGTTGACCGACAGTGCAAATTGGGATGAAATACCACTTTGAAAATTGGCTAATTTAATTGCGCTAGCTTGTGGATTCTGACTCCATCTAGAGTAGCTCCTCATCAGGGATTGATAAAAGGGCCGCCTTCACTTCATGGATGGAAGTTTGAAGTGTTCGCAGGTAAGGCCACATGCTGACAAGCGCCTGATGAGCGGACACGGCGGCCAGCGGCATGTCAGGAAGAGCTGCTGTGGATGGTTCGCCGAGTGACGGGACAACTTCTGTCAGTTCTTCCGACATGCAAAATTTGGCCTAAGAAGACCTTACTTTTGAAGACTGCTTTGTGAGTGGTTGCGTTTGACAGTCTTATCACCTTCTGACAGATCACGCTATGCACTGGCTACTCCAATTGAGGAGGTGAGATGTGATGTGTTGGGCAACACCAGTTTTGGGCAAGCCACTTGGAAAATGTGAGAACAGCCAGGAGTTATTCAGTATTTGAATGAAGCGTCATTAAACTGAAGCTAAATTTAAACTTGATCAATAAAAGAAAAACAACACTTAGAAATGTTGAAATTGTACAACGGATCGGATATTTTTTGATTCATCTCAGCTATGTAATGATCACGAACGAAATTGAAGTTGCTTAAAAATGTTGGTGGAAATAGCTTTACCTCATTTTTTGCAGCGTGGGGATTGCAGTCAAGTTGAGGTCCTAGGAAACAGGTAGCCATGTCGATGTTCATGAATTAAAAGAATCAAAAATAAGGAAAAAGAAATATTCACCGCATTCTTTATAAAAAAAATGTAAGTACAGTTTCATATGCTCTCCCTGCTTCCGCTTGACGAGATGTGGCAGTTAATCATTTGATAATGTTGAGTAGCTCTCATAAATGTCATTATATATCATAAAACATTGAGAATCGCCATAGAAAGAAGTCATAAAAGGCTTTTGATCTTACCTGAAGTAGGCTAAATGTAAAATAAAAACATTTGTATGCCGTATACACTGTGGGAAAATCTCAATTCTACTACTTCTGTTCTTTAAAATTTGAATATCATTTTACATAATTATTTTGCCAGCTGCACCCCCGTACAGATTGCTTGTGCAAAACACAGCTTAATGTTTTTAGGCCTTTTGACATCACTGATGTTGGACCTCAAGCTGCAGCTGAATAAAACCAAAAACATACTTTTTGAGCGGTTTATTCCTGCGAAATATCGCCGTGATTGTTCAACGGAGTGTTTAATCACCCGAACCTTTGCTGATGAATGTGACATTTACTTGGAGAGACGAAGAGCGTCTATTCCTATCTCTCCCCGATGATTTTTTTTTTTCTTCTTGTAGTGATTCTTTAATGGTCTCAGCCTCTGAAGCATTTGAAGGTTTCAGACGTTTTATGTTTTCACTCTATTGACCCGTGTGCCATTGTGGCATCACCTTAAGGCCCCAGTGAATCCATGATGCCTTAATGTGCAACAGTCAAGTGACTCCAAATATTTGGGCCTACTGCTAATGTTTTTTTTCCCTTTGAAGAAAACGTTCTACCTACGCTATACAGAAATAGATTTTTCGACTGAAGTTCCAATGGGGTAATGTTAATTTCCTCCCACATAGTGCTTGCATGTAACACTCACGCATGCACATTTGTCATTGCCATAAAAACAGAAATAAAGAAATCAACGTCAGCAGATATGCTGTCAAACATTTCCCTTCTAGGATTCTACAGGGAAAAAAAAAAAGCTATTCCCAACTCTGCCTATCATTCAATCATTGATCGTGTTGACACGTCTTCCATGAACCGTTTGCTCCCCCCCCCCCCCATATTGATCGTCATGCATCCCTTGGTTAATTCTATCTTTGATCGCAACAGTATGAGACATCGTAGGATCGAGCAAGCTACAGAGTTGTTTGAGTGGAGTACAAGTCGGAGAAGGTTTTATAGTCAGAATCTACAGGCCCATGCCTTGTGTGTATCAGATTTCCGACATAACACATATGAAAGTCCAATTGAAAGGGCAAAAGAACACAATCGCAACTCAGCCAATCCTCATTGATTGTTTCTCTCAGAAAACGGTTCGAGGCAAGCAATGTCATCACAAGAATTGAATTGCAATGTACACCAGACCTACATGGGAGTTTGTAAAACCAGTCTGCATGAACTTTGAAGATTTGGAGAATGCCTTCACTGAGTCTTGTTTTGGATTTTTTAGTTTATGTGGTACCAAACCAATGATTCCACCTTGGAATGCTCCCCGATGGATGAATGTATGGATGTATGGATGATGGATGGCCGGACGGACAATTTTTCAGCAACATGAGCAGCAGTGGGAGCCACAACATTCACCACAGCTGCGCGCACTGCACGACAGTATCGTGAATCAGAGTCCTCACCTCCTTTAAACTGCCATCAATGAACATGTTGAAAAATATTTTGAGGAAAAAAAATTGAGGGACTGAACAAATTATGACACCTGCACTTTGGTCCCAAAATTAAGCGATAGAAATGCAGCAATGCTTTTGCTGGGACTAAAATGAAACATTAATAAATATAGGCAGACATTTGGTCATGCACACTGTATGAGTCTGCGTTTGCCCATAATCGTCTCATTTCAATGTTGTAGATATTTTTTCGATACGAATAATGTTGTTGTTGGTATTTGACTACATCTACACATCTGGGAGATTAGTATATTCAAATGAATATATGCATTAAGAAAATTAGGAAGTACACCCCCACACCGCTCCCCAAAAAATCTATGAAACAAAGGCACATGAGTAAACATCAGTCTTTTTTATGGCTGTACCTGCCATCTGTTCTTCAGTGTCTGTGTATGATGGCTACCTCATTTTCCTGCCAGACACAGTTTCAAAGAAAATAGCTCATCAAGATGAGTGACAAGTGTAGATGCCTTGCAATATATTGCTTCAAGTGCAATAGACCCCTGGTTTTCACCGATGAATTGCAAGAGCTACAAGAGTCTCCGACAGAAACCCTCACAAATCAGTGACAATATTCCAGTGGTGCGGAGTCGACTGCCTAATTAAAGCAGACAGTCAGTAGAAAGCTGGCTTGGGAAGAAAGTTTCATTATAGAAAATTTCTGTCAGGATACTTGAAGAACAAGAGCTCTTCGGGGACAATTCAAGCGAAAAAGTGTGCTCTGAAAGAAACGAGTTCCAAACGACGGCAAAGGGATTCGTGAGATTTGACACTATTCAAAAGAGAATTGTCGCATTTTGTTTTCGCCGCACAATGGAATAAAAGTTAAGGCGCCCTGGATAAAAAACATGCATGAATAGCACCAAGGCTATGGGGGTCAAACTCATGTCATATTGCTGAAGGCATGTTGAACATCGATATATGAACAGTGTACAGTAAATTAGGAATTGATCCTTTCGCAGGAAGGTTATTTTCATCTCGGAGGAAAATGAACATAACGATAATGCGGTGACATTACTTATGACGGTGTGTACAGTCCTGATTGCGTTTGGACAGTGAACTGCGGTGGATGTGGCAATATCCTCAATTGACTGAAGACACTCCAGTCTTCTGTAACCCACTTGAAAATCAGGGAATTCATGTCAGAGCAATACAGTGTGAATCCAGTCCCTCGGGTTCTTTCCATCATTAAGGGTCAGAACACTAGTGAGAGGGAGTTTCAGCAGCTCTTGGTAGCCAACAACGCAGCGCGGCAGGATGACCCCTTGGGGCTTTTCTCTGATGCCTGCCTGAAACCGCTTGACAAACTGAGGTTGAAGTGGGTCTGCCCCCCTCACTAGCATTGCCTCCAAGATGCGTAGCGCTCGAACCTCATCCGCAAATCACATATGCGGTGACACTTAACAAGACCCCTCCTCGGGCAGTCAATTTGGCAGACCACGCTGCGCCATGCTGGATGTTCCTGCACACCGAGGGCATTTTTATTTCTTTTTTTTTTTTTTACAGGCCCCCAGCGCACCTGACAATTTGGTGACTGAAATTAGACGATACTTTGGACCAGTTCAAAGCAGGTCTAAGTTATGGTGAATTTGATCGAGGTGCAGGCAAACAGATTCTGCGTCCCGCCGATATGTGTGCTGAATGTCATCATTTCATTCATAAATCAGACAAGCGCTTGCACTGAAGCCCTCTGAATCACTGAAGAATCAATTCATTGAATGCATTAGTGTTTATATCATTTTTATTACATGTTTACACCACCCTGGGCCCTGGCACAGTGTGCAGGTGGGTGACATATGTACACCGTAGACCGCAAATGTACTTTGGATCTCCTTCTTGGACTACGGCGAGTCCGTTTCTGTTTCCGTCAAGTCAAAGACTCTGCGTCTCGCTTGCTCTGAATTTATAAGGAATGGGAGGAGCTGCGTCCATTGGCCCGAAAGCAAGTTATGTTGATTCCCACAACAGTGCAAACCGCACCTATCTACAAAAATACCAAAAGAAAAAAAAAACTCCACTCATGTGCACAGTTACACTGTGCTTTGCGCTAGACTTGCGCTGAGCATGAAAATAGGGCTTGTAGCAACCACTGTTTTAATCACAGGGTTTCGCAGCGAGAATTTGTAAAGTTTTCTTTCATGTTATATGTAATCATGAATGCTGCATCAATAAATGTGTATGGTCCTGTACTTTGAAAACCACATTCCATATACACCCCCACCTCCAAAACTGCCGCTTCAGCGCACTGTTGTTCGTGTATGTGGCGAGAGATGACAATCCAAACCGGAAGTACATCGTGTGAGACCCCAGAGAGAATTTAATTTCACTCAGCAAAATAACTGCAAAAAATGTATCCTGCCCATCTAAAAAAGACAACAAACAGAAATCCAAATACAAGGATTTTTCATCGTAATATTTCATTTTCATTGTTTAATTTCTGCCCCTTCTAAAGTGACTCAGCTAGGCCGGGGGGCACAGTCTATTGACGAACCGCCACTGATGAGAACGTGCAAAGCTCGGGGATACTGACTAAGGCACCACTCACTCATGTTGTTAGCTCAGTGCAAAACCCAGAAAATTTGAGCATGACTGTGGTGTTAAAACCACATGGAGCCTAATGTCTGGTGTCCTTTTTTTATGAGTATATAGTTTTTTATAGTTATTTAGGAAACTAATCAGGGGTTTTATCATTTGACCACTGTCATTCATGTGTTGGTAAAAGCCTGTGTGCAGTACATCATAATTTAAGTCAAGGTGCTTCTCCATTGTGTGACAAATAAAGGTTTTCTTATCTTTTTTTATATTTGTTTTTAACCCTTTGTTTTGCTTGTATTTTTTCAAACATCATTGCATTCATGTACTGTACATATTTTATCAGCGTTTTCACAAAAACATCCAAGATAGAATCAAAGTAAAAAAATATAGATATACATTTTTCATTGAAAAATATGATCATCACCGTTGTTATTCACGTCAGCAGGACAGAATGATGAAACTACAGAGAAATCACTTTAACGCGCAAAAGATGGTGAAATGTAATTGGAGGGGGTAGATTTATTGAGATAATGAGGATTCTATTCCGGTTCTTTCTAAAGTTCACATGTGGCTGCAATCTCCACTACTCTATTAGGTGTCAGCTCATATTTAAAATCAGACCAATTTTATAATTTGCTTCAGTTAATAGTCTATGTCTCATATTACCCCATTCAGAGGTTTGGCCTTTCTCCTGTGATACGATTATTATGGTTATCTACAGTCTGGACCAAATTTTTAGTGTGTAGGTGAACTGTTTGTGATCATCCAAGCAAGATCTTTGAAAAAAAATTTAATATACATAAATTTATGAATATTGTGATGACTTCACACATCAATGTTTCCGATTCGGACCCAGATGCAATGTTTCTTAAAGGCCCCTGGCACAATAGGGTGTTGATAAGACATTGTCTGTCTCTGGTGTCAAAGCCGAATCCAGGTTAGAAAGTTTAATTCTGCTCCAGTTAGGCTCTTCCAGTGACCTATTTGCTCGGCAGTAAAATTACAAACAAGCGGGCGGCAACAAACAGCAGCAGCACAATGCACATGCTAGTATGATGTCAGAACTATAGGCGTATTACTCAAGACAACTTGCCACAGGGGACCACTTGATGGGGTTTCTTTCCCGTAGACGCCGCTTACCAAAAAATAAAAAAATCAGATGGCTTTTCATTTCTGGTAGCAGATCCAGCGGTTGGTCCGGACAGGCGTAGCCCACTCTAGTATTAGCTAGAAAAACGACATGACACCTGGACGAGGACACCTGCATCTGTGCATTAGTGTCAGATTATGGCACCAGGCAGGGACCCAAACTGTGACGCACAGGCCAAAAAGCCCCATTAAGGTGACATTCGCTCACTGCATTGTCTTCCTCCTTTATCTCCATGCTTACATATTTTGCTCATTATTCTCATATGAACACATCACAGATTGTTGCCAGGAAGGGGCAATAAAGGCTGAAAAGGTTGATCCCTGCATGATATGAGTATAGTAGTCATTAAAAGCAGAAGAAAATCCCTGACAGGAGTTCAAAAAGAAAAAACATTTGACGCTACATGCATCCTCTGAGAGATCTGAGGCTGGAAAATCAGACAGCATTTCTAAAGAACCTCATTATCATGCAAATGGCATTCATGGCATTTAATCTCACCCTACTTGGTATCCCACATGGCGATGAGTCCGCATGGAGGAAGTGACAGTGAGACCGCACGCGAGGCAAGCGTCCATATCAAAATTCCTCCATCTGTGGATGGTGGATGTTACTATTTTTTTTTTTTTCCCGGCAGACAAAAGGCTCTTCACAACCAAGCTACTGTATACGCGGTAAAAGAGCCGATTCACAGCAGGCTCCGAATTCCTCACTCTGGCGATTGACCAATCAGAGCTATTCACGGCAAAATTACGCAAGTAGAAGACTTGCCAGTCATGGCAAAATAACCACTGCCTATTTACAAAGTCATACGATTTATGATTGTTCTATCTAAAATGATCTCTGATATGACTAAAGACTCGAATGCTATCACCCAGGATGGTGAGCGAAAAAAAAAAATACAAAACGGAAGTGACTTCAATGCAAGCAACTTAAAGGAAATGTGTGTTCGACGCCGCCTAAGCCACGGCAAGGTGCGCAGCAACTCGGCCAAAGTCGGTCAGCGAGTTATGCATTTACAGAGCCCGTCGCCATGGGCCGCTCCCCTTCCCTCCTGCTGGGCGCCCGCGGCATCCACTCTGAAAATGCGCCGGGCCCTTTACGCGGATCTCCCCAGCTGTAGCGTTTAGCTGGGACTGCGCGTTGGCGGCGATCACTCTTCGCGGGGTTAGCCGGGCCATCTCAGCTGTGCGCGAAGTGTGGCTGCACTTTGTTGAACTTCAACATGTCATTAAATATCAAAGAAGGTTGCACTTCAAATATGATAAAATACCTCCTGCCTCAACTGCCTCTTACGATCGGCTTCTACGCTCATCTTTGCACCACACCGACCCCACCAAAGTCAGAATCTATTAGTATGTCTAATGCCAACATCGAGCCAAGTTAAACTAGAACTTAAACAGTACAAATGCAAATCCCCAGCTAATATTTAGCTTATAATATACACAGAATATACATGCATATAAATGTACGTAAACATATGCTGTTTATGTTTACGTGGACTTATATACATGTTACATCATTCTTTTGTCTCCCTCAACTGCAGATGTATATGTCATACATTTTTTTTTCTTTATAAAGAAAAACAACACTTAAGCCCAGTGTTCCAAGTTGAAGACTTAAACAGAAGGTAAAAGAAACAAGAAGTAAACAATGACTGACGCAAAGCTAAACGTGCAACTGATGGTCAGCCATGACTTATAACTCTTTTAACAAGATCGTTCCCCGCTGTTGCTTGTGTGGTGGAATCTCCAAAGCGATGCTGAGTAAATTAGGCCATCCAATAAAAAAACTGGAACCAGAATTATCCACATTCAAATGATGCCCAACCCTAGAAAAGTATCAATGCAATCATGATTTGGCGGTTTGAGGTTGAGCGATGACAACCCTCCCCTCTCCCTTATATAAACACCACTCCTTCAAAAGTATTGAAAAAGTGAGTGCAATCATTTCATATTATGCTGTACAGCACTGAAAACATTTTGATTTGACAGCAACGGATGAATATAAGAGAATAACATTCATTCTTTCCCCTATATATATTAACACACACACGTACTCTTCTGAGACACAGTATGACGGCCCAGAGTCCCTAAGCCAGTGTTGGCCTCACTGAACTTCCAGCCTGAGTATTTTGTGTCAGCGACTACTGAAGCCTCATTGCTCTTGACCCGCCGATTCCTATCAGCTGCTTCCAGAGTCCCACAGGCCAAAAAGCCAGATAGGACTACTTTTTAAGCTTCAGAACATCCCTCACTATCGGTGTCTACAAACGGGTTCATGGATTACCACCACGATAGGCACAAACCACCTTGAACTTATAGCTCAGGTTGGCTTTCTCAACAATGGAGGCACGAAACATGCCACACTCAGACTGAGTGTCCCCTGGGATGTGGTTCCGTTGGAAGTGAGAGTTGGAATTCATTGTGACAGGGGAATCAAACAGACATTCCCAGCAGACCTCCACCATACGTTTGGGTCTGGCAGGCCTGACCGACATCCTCCCCTACCATTGGCACCAACACTCAACCAAGGTGGTGATCATTTGACAGGTCCACCCCTTTCTTTGCCTCAATGTCTAAGACGTACAAACCCAAATCCAATGGCACGACTACATGAAACTACGGCTTTGCATTTCCTGCTGACAGGTGCACATATGGACATTCTTATGCTTGAACATGGTATTGTATTATGGACAATCCATGATCAGCACAGAAGTCCAGCAATAAAAGCACTTGCCAGGTTCAGATCAGGGGTCGGCATTCCTCCCAAACATTGCTCACCTAAGCAGGCGAAGGGAGGCTACCCAGAGGAAGGCTCTGGTGCCCTGCGTCCAGGCAAGGGAAAACACAATCCATTTACGGTTTTCTTCAAAGGGTGTTCTGCAAACGGACCCGTCTGCCCCGGTGACCCTACCAGGGGCATAAACGTGCGGCGACTATGCTCCTCGGATCATCGGGACACAAAAATCAGGGGGGATGAAACAGACCCTTGCAGAGTTTTTGGGTGAATCTTAGACACAATTCCAAGATCTAAAATTTTGGCCTTGCCATGATGTCACACATCGCATATGATTCTTTAATGGCAAAGGCACTCTACATAAATAGGTTAGCTACTGTTAAAGTTCCACTTGTATGACGGAATCGACATACCTGTCGATATTCGTCGGGCTCAGAGATGCAAAGGGGGAGAGTTTGAGGTTCGTATTGCATTTGATTTTACTTTAATAGAGTGACACATCATGCTCCCCACCTCATTTCATGCCTGCCAGTCATCTCCACTGTGATGAACACAACCCCGCACCAGTGCAGCCTGTCACCCTGCCACTCAAAAGCTTAAAAAGAACTTCATGTCACTATTCAGGTGGAGCTGGGGAGAATTTCAGCTGTCGCTTTTGATTTTTCTGTCTAAACCTTCCTTTTATCTGGGCTCTGGGTTATCTCCCTGAAGTGGGAATCACTTTTTAATTGGGTCTATCCTTGGTTAGCGGCTCATCACAACATCCCCCCCGTCCTATGTGCATGCCCGATGGGTTTGCATGTCAGAGACTCTTAGTCCCCACTTCCTGTCACAATCTAACATCTCACACATCTTGTGCCATCTTTTCATTCTGTAACGGCTCCATCTCCATTCACAGTCGGGCTCTCCTGCTGCTGACAACAAAGAGGGCCCTGTCTGACTAAAACCTGCATTCTGCAGATGGGCAAAACAGGAGCAAAAATAGAAACGAAAATAAGAAGATAGAGAAAAACAGATCATATGGAAGATGTAATAAGAACAAATTGTGCTTTATTGAGATGTTTTCTAATTTAGTGGCATTCTTGAGCTAAATTAGTTACGGCAATGTTCAAAACAACAGACATACATACAGATACGTATATAAAGTATATATTTACAGTAAATAATGTTGGAATTTGCCATTCGGTTATTCACTGTGACACAAGTTTAATTTAGAGTTAATTATCTATAATTTAAGTATAATTTATTTGCTATTTTGTCAGAGCATTTGTCTTGATAAATGATAATTTTCACAAAAAGCATGCTTCATTTGGCCCTATTTTGTTTAATCAATTCACATTAATTGAATTTTGATTCGTCTTATTTATTTGTGTATTCATTACTTCTTTCATTGTTTTGACAGTAATGGTAGCTCGTCTAAAAAGTCAAGATAACGTTCAAGTGTGCCATTGGAGGTTTAGCCTTTTACATTTTCATAAAAACGGTGTCATGCCAAATGTTATCAATATGTTATGATCTCAACATATTAACATCGTTAAATATTGCCATGTGTCTTTTTGTATGAAAGGAAAAAAAGTAATTGGTCTTATATGGAATTCAAATTGCCATCTATCTCCCGTCACCTGAAGTGACTGCACTGTAATTTTAAAGTGGAACTATACATTACCACAAATAAAAATGGAATGAAAAATTGTCTGTGGTCTGCTGTGACACAACTGCATAAAAAATGCCTGCTCTGGAGAGTCATGCAAGGACATGTTCTTTTTATTTATTTATTAAAGACAGTCAATTCATAAAATGGCAGTTAAAGCTTTGACTATGACTATCTTTTAACAACGACAGATGCTGAACGAATTTTCTCTTTGGGCACCAAATATGGATTTGGGGTCCAAGAAGCAAGAGTCTGTTGATTATGAGAACAGTATCATCTGCAGAGATGTCATGGTGAATTGATTTCGAGAACAAATGCTCCATTATTTGGCTTTTTAATTAGCACTGTTGTGAAGCATGGTCATTATATAAAATGCCTGACAGAGGGCCTGATGAAGGGGAGAGAGACCTGACTAAGTCCAATTTTAATACGATGTCTGTTCAAAAATGGTCAACAAAACAGCTAAAAAAAATGAAAGAATCACAAAGAGTTTCAACTAACATGCTAACTTAATATCGACGGTGCCACAACATTTCAACCCTTCGAATATCCAGGCAGCAAAAAAACAAACCTCACCCAAATGTCTCCAAAACATGTACCGGCAAAACCCCAAATGGACCTATTTGCATTTAAATATATATTCATAGGGACAAGAATGAATTATCAATGTACCGTTTTCAGGGTGTTCGCTCTCTCCAATACTGCCATCTGGAGTTGTTCTCTCATAGTGGTCTTCAGGCAGGGTCAAGGGTCCGATGCGTGGGCCAGACGATGACTTGCTGCTGGGTGTCTCTGATTCTTCCAAACCGCTGTCATAGTAACTGTGCTGGGAGGCATCCTGCAGGTCCTGCACAGGGTTGTTGGTGGAGAAGGTCACTCGCCGATGGGGATGCTACAAAACAGAGACATACAGTAGATGCGTGATTTATTTATTTATTTTTAAACAGCTACGCTTATCCTTTTGTTTGTGCGCTCCACCGAGAGACACAACAGGTTGTACGCTTGCACTTACAGATGAAAAAGAGCATATCGAGAAAAGTATCGGTACACTTTGCCATTGCACCTACAGGAATTGCAAACAGAACACAATATCAAGTTGTTGTACCCTTGGTGGCTGTAACAACTCATATTGTTCTACAACGACTTTCTGCAAGATTTTTTTTGAGGTTGAAACTAAGAGGTCTTTCTCAACTAGTGATTGATTACTTCATTTGGCAAACTGAAGGGGTGTGTCGCAATACCTTTGACCACATGATGTATTTGGGAATACTGCTGAACGATACTCTCTCGAGGGAATTATGCTTGATGACGTGGTTTGTTATCGTGTATAAACAGCAGTAGAAATTGAGATCATTGCAAGACGCGTACATTAGTAAATGGAAATATGTAAGCATGATCATGTCATGGTAGAAACGAAGCAGAGTTAGCAGAGAGTCAGTATTAGCATCGGATAGCCGGCACATTCACATATATTAGGCTAAGTTGTCAAAGCATGAAGGGGGATATTTGTGTTTGCCAGTGCGCAGAGCCGCACACGAATTGACAAAGTGGAATTCGGTGGCTGATGAAGAGGCGCATCCACGAGTGAATATTGAATCCAAATTTTATGGCGGGAGGGCTATGTGTATGGGAGGAGTTATGGTTTAATTACAAAGTGGTGGCTTCACACAAGCGTGATCAATTTGCCGACTGGGTGCTGATGAGTGCAAGGAGTCTCAGAGTCTCCCGAAGTCCCCAATAATACCTGAAAAGGGGGGTACGTCCGTTGCTAAATGATGCTATGGAAAAATAGTTGCTGAAGAAGTCAAAGAAGTTTGTCGGTTTTAAATTCACTATGTTAGCAACACCGATTAGCTAGCACTTCTTCGCACTCCCTGGCCAACCACCCCGCTCACCCCGAATTGTCATGGAAATGAAAGTTGCATTCTGCATTTACTCGAGACAGAACCACACTTCCCAAAACCAAATGATTTCAGTCTGCCGAGTGAAGTGAATCATTTATCCTTCCTTTATGGAAGTAATGTTTCTGACCTTATTATTTATTCATTATTGATTTCTTGTACAGCTAATTGGTTCTACTCAAAACAGCACTAGTTCTCGTAACACGGTGCAACATCCATGTGTTGTTGTTTGCATATCTTACATATATTTTGCTTCAAAAAATATTCAGATGCCAATGTTCAACCCACAAACTACAGTGAGATTCTAAATCCACATATTAGCATACTTTTCCACAGATTTTGAAGTTCAACAAAGCAGAAAAGGAAGGAAATATGACTGTGATTTAGCGGAAAATTAATCCTTAAGGTCTCTCTCTACGCTGGGGGGGGTTGGGGGGGTAGAATAAAAAGGAGCATCGCAATTATACTTTGTGACAGTCACTATTTCCTCGTTACATGCTGATGAGATTTGATGAAAGAATAAAAGACCAAATGCATGAATGAGAGTGCCGATGGAATCTCGAAATCAATGGCTCGGGGAGGAACGGGGCAGCAAATACTCATTCATTCCAGATCACACCCTTTATCAAATTGAATGGATTGTAAATACAGTTAGGGGACCATTAAATTCTTTCTTCTAAAGATCAGATTACTAATGACGACTTACCGCCGATCGACAACAGAAAGACGACTCTGTATGCTGCGCATGTAATCGAACCCCCCCCCCCACACCACACGTGCATCTCTTGTTCAAGTCAGGAAAGCACTGAGACAGCAGAACAGGTCTGCCTCGGCCAGACCAGTCAGCCTGGATCGATACTACGGCTCTCTGCTTTCCACCGCGTAAACCACTTTTCTGGCAAACAAAATCCCTGCTGGAAATCACGCAAATCATCATCCTTTTTAATGCGTACATGCCAGATATGGAGAAAATGCTTTTAGAGTGTCGGTAAGTGCTACGTGCACTGTGCCAATAATATAGTTAAAGGGCTTCAAAATGTTTTCTGTTCATCTCTGGGTAACTCAACCGCTCTTTTTTTTTTCTGAGTCGTACAGCTGCATCTCCTCATTTTATTCGAGTTTTAGTGTGCATCATATTTTTTTTTTCCCCTGCAAGTAGAGTGCTGCTACTTACATACATCAAACACAGTACGCAAGATAAGAGTCTGTTTCATGGAAATAAAGGTGGGCTTCCAAATAGAAGTGAACGACTCTTGACCAAACAATGGCTCCTTACAGTCCTTATGATTTGTATGCGTGGTGGAACGTCAAGAAAAGGGAGCAGGGGTTCATATGGACTGATAAGAATAAACCATGTGTATTCCTTCAATTAAACGGGTCCTTTAAGGGGAGTACAGTCGAAGAGCAATAACTTCGAACAAAATCCCTTGTTGGTGCTTAGGTGAAATCGATTTAAAAAGGTATTTCTTTTCAGCAGTGAATCTCTTCCAGAAGAATCACCCGACCAATATTCCAATAACATACCACAATTCTCTCAAAATGCTCTATGACATTGGTTTTTTTTTTTGGGGTGATATTTAATCAAAGATCTCATGCAGCTGACCCAGCAATATGCTTTCGATTTCAGTGGCGCATTCTTAATATGATGCTACGGCTCAGTGACTATTTAAATGTGAATGTAGCATTTAGTTGTTCAAATATGGGCTCTTACTTAAACTTATCCTCAAGGCTCCTATCCAAAGAGTCAGCATGTTTGCAGGCTATGATAACTAGCAAAGGCTGGCGAGATGGGGAATAGATTCTCTTTTTAGACTGAGCGCAAATCCTTTGCCAGGCCTCGGGGCTGCAGGGATGTGGCAAGACAGAAGGATTGGAAGGGGAGGACGGTCAGGAGTGGAGAGTTGGTCAGGCAGACAAAGACAACACTTTGGCTAGAGGGGACAAGCAGAAGGATTGGATTCTGGGAGACTGGAGGGAGTCGTAAGAGATTGTTTGGGCATTGTGGCTAGCTGTGGGACTAAGACTGAAAGAAGGAACAATTATGATGACAACTACACTCTTCCCCCAAAAGTATTGGAACAATGAGGCTAATTCATTTATGCGTTGAACCCATTCCAAATGTTTCTTGATGCCAATGACTCACGTGTCTCATCCGGTTAATGCAAGCAAATTATTTGCAACTAATTTTGCCATATTCAACATCATCTCTTTTAAGTCTCTTCCAGTGACGTGAAGTCAAGACCTGCAAAACCTTCTCTGCCGGCCTAAACACAATCAGAAGCACTGACCTACAATTATAACTGAATGAATGAAATTGTATAATTTTTCATTTTCATTCCAGAGCAATTCTCTTGGCTGTCCAAATTCCAGCTTCCCTGTGTTATGTCATTGTAATCGACCAAGGGCCTTCAGAATCAAGAATGATGACCCATGACCCATCCATATTATCAGCAACCTCCCACCCCTCCAAAAATATTTGACCATTCTTGGCGTTCACAAAAGCTGAGAGTGATGTCGACGTTTTTCTGTCTGACTGGTTGAGCTAAATAGACTTGCGATGTGCACAATGGCTGACGGGGGAGGATGAATGTTGGGCATTATTAAAAGATAATTTTCAGGCGGTCTTCTAAAGAAAAACTGGACAATTTGAGGATAGGTCTGCCAACATAATTGCTTGGTGGCTTGTGTCAACCCAGAAAAGGATTTTTTTTCGGCAGTAGCACATGTGAACGGAACAACTTGCAGCTGAAATGCTGCGCGTTTTGAGTCAGTCCATTGTAGTTCCCAAATTCTTTGGCAGTTTCTCCAAGAATAAAATTGAATCAGTTTATTCTTCAGCTCCTCCGAGAATGGCAGCTGATGCAAGCTTTAGTTTTGCCACTCAGCCATTTTTTTTTTCTCGGGCTGAGTGGATGTGCAGCAACCACAAAGTGGGCAGTCACTTGAATAATGACGCCTAAATTTGATCGGCTCGTTTTTCTTCCATTTGCATTTCAAACAGGTATACAATTGCATACTGTCGTCAAACTGTATAAATGTCAAACTCATTTCTCATTCTACCTATGTAATGCAGAAAACTGTGAAAATTTTGATGGCATGGGACCTTGATGTGCCCACTGAATGCCCAGGTCGAAAATGTGCTGCCCACCACTGGTTCCAATACTTTTACTCGGTGTTGCCGTATTCAGTTCACTTGCCTGACTTCTGCTTGGATGGCATTTATTCACTTCCCACTGTTTGAATATAAGTGTGAATAGTTGTCTGCTTCAAAATATGCCCCATGATTGACTGGTGACCAGGTACCTTCCTCCATTAATCAGATGGAATAGGCATCAACTCACCACAACAGGATAGGCGGCATACAAAACGGATGGCCGGATGATGCTACTGTATCATCAAAGTTGTTTGTCACATTCATAAATAAGTAAACAAAGCAATAATATTGAGCTTTTGACTCATATTCATTGTTGATGCAAATTCAAATGGAAAGGAATTGAAGTCATTGTTCCAATACTCTTGTAGGAGAGTAAAAATGCATAACTCCAATTAGCCTGCAGCTTGAATTGTTTCATTGCTCACATCATATTATGATTCTAAAGCAGGTAGAAGGATGTTCTTTTCACAAGAGGGCGAGGACACATTTGAAAGTAAAAATAAACACCAATCATGCTCAGCCTCCTACTCAGCGTTTAGAAACCATTTTTTTTTTTTTTTTTCAGGTCACACTGGCAGAAATTGTAGCCGCAGCCTTCTGCATTTTATTTTTTTTTCATTTGCACAACCACATTTATACTGTTTTTCACAATGCCCCCCCAAAAAACATACTGGCTGCAAAAATCATTTTGATGTATTATTATTATTATTATTATAATACATAAAGTCAAGTTCTAAGAAGCAGTCACATATTTTCTAGCACCTGTCCACCCCAGCACACTGCATTAAAAATGCAGTGACATTAAAAAAGTGATTTTAACTGATCCATTTTTCATTGGCATGAATAAATTGCTGGTTAGCTTACCATATAATATACCACACAGGTACCAGTACCTATAGTCTGAAATTGTTTTGTTTAATCCTTGTCGTTTTGTGCCCTTTTCCTGATTTATGCAGCATTGCTTTTAAACATTAAACTTTTTTTTTTTTTAACAACCAACAGTTCGGCCTATGCATGAATCAACTTTATATCACAGTTCATTGTACTCTATTAATACTTGCAAAAAACTGTTTGAAAAATGTAAAAACTTGAAACGTGAGGAAAATCAAAATACAGTTCAACTTCCACTTAAGATTGACTCAATTTATGAGGCTTTTTTTTTGAGCTATCAGCCTTTGCCCTGCTAGATGTTTTTTTTTTTTGTCTCGTGTTGTGAGCAATGATTTGAGCTCTGACCTTTCGGCAGCCATGGCAGCAGCGAATTTCACAACATGAGAAGCAGTTTGACAGGTAGCGAAGACTTGAAAAAAGGCAGGTTTGCTTGCTTCAAGCTGTTCATTGCGACTCCCAATTTAAGAGACAAAGACATAACCACCAGAGAATTATATAATTTATGATATGACCGAAGCCCCTGTTTTTAAAACATCCGTTTTGAATGGTAAACTGCCCTCTTATTTCTCGACTCGTATGCATTTTGACAATGCAGTCGCAGCAACGTATGATCAATTAAAACATACAAGTTGTCAACAAAAACATTACGAGTTGGATTAAGCGTGGGTCAAATGGTCACGCCTGCACTCCACTCGGGAGGCATGACCAATCGACACGCTTAATCCAAAACTGTTCCATGGGTCGAGCGTTTCCATTAAGTGGCCAAACCACACATCTTCGACTACAGGAAAGGACTGCAAATCTTAGGCAATAAATGCTCCCACTGCACAGTGTTGCAGGTGTTATTTCTGGAACCCAATACAGGAGAAGCAAGTCCAAATATATGTTGTATGCACCCTCCATGAGTTGAAACCCGGCATTCTGATTAATATTGTGTTTGTGGAAAATTAATGACACAGAAACAGCCACCTTTTTGCGTCCATCTCCGCGGGTTGCCGTTTTGTCACTTGCTAGCAACCCAAAATGACATCGCAGTGCCGAAGGGCTCATGTAACGACCGTCGCACTTTACCTATTTTCTGGGTTTGGTCATGCGATGCGCACAGCCGAGACCTTAGACGCTGTGATGTAATTTGCAGATGACAGCAAGTGGCAAAATGGCCACCCCCTTGGGGCTGTTAAAAAATGGTGAATTTTTGTGCTTAAGTCATATCAGAATACAAAGCATTGTAGAGAAAAATTCCCCTTTGAAGTATGGGGAATGTTTCAAGTAATGCCTCCAGACAGTGAAATGTCTGTCACAAATGTTCACTCGCTCGTCATTGTATTCAAGAGTGAAACCAAAATTAGTCCACACCGGAGATTTGATTTCAGATTGTGCTTAGACAATTTTTCCTCTCTAAAATATTGGAAGTAATTTTACATTTTACTGAGTATATGAGTTGCACTTTAAAGCCGGAATATGTTGCAATTTTAAATGGGTGAACGTGCAACATGCACACACGCCTCACCAATGCCTCCATGTGTTGCTTCCATGAGGCCAATGGTTTTATCAAATTGCATGTAAGATATAGTCTAGAACCGGGTGCAGTATCAATGAGATAACGTGAGATTACTGGACCGCACGCTCAAAGATACCATTTGGTGATTCGAGAATCTATGCAGCATCTGCTGAATTTCACCACTTGTCCCGAGTGGGACATTGGTCCCCACTACTGCCGCGCTTTTCCCACTGCACCAGCTATTCAGTTCGCTTTTGAAAGCCCCAGAGCTATCTGACACCACTCTGCCGTCAGGTGCCCTGTCACTCAGCCAAGCCTCACTGATTGCCAGCACTAAGCTGCCGGTACTCATGCAGGTACTAAAGCTTTTTCATCAACTCCATCACCTTTTCACTTTCTGCAGAGTGGTCGGTGAGGGAGACGAAACATTTGCATCTCTCATGTCGATGGGACTGCCGTGGAAAGTCAGCGGGGTGAAGTATCTGGTAGTGCACATTGTTGATCACCTCCCCTCAACTACAAACGCCACTGCAGTAACCAAGGACGCGCAACAGCAGCTCCATTAACTCCGTAAAGCCAGGAAAACTGTTCTTTACAGCATACATCACTTGCTATAGAAGTACTTTCAGCTTTGGATGCTGTAGCGTTAAATATCTATCCATCCATTTTCCGATCCACTTATCCTCACAAGGGTCGCGGGGGGTGCTGGAGCCTATCCCAGCCGTCTTCGGGCAGTAGGCAGGGGACACCCTGAACCGGTTGCCAGCCAATCGCAGGGCACACAGAGACGAACAACCATCCACGCTCACACTCACACCGAGGGGCAATTTAGAGCAGGGGGGTCCAAACATCGTCCTCAGGGGCCGCCGTCCTGCCTGTTTTCCAGCTTCTCAGGAGCAACACACCTGATTCAAATCATCAGGATCGTTGTAATGCTGCTTCACAGCTGGCTGATGAGCCGATCATCTGAATCAGGTGTGTTACTCCCAGAGCCAAAAAGCAAGTACAATAGTTTGGACAGCCAACAAAAATCAAAGGTGGCCCGCTTACAGCTGATCGAAGGTATGCACACACACACACACACACACACACACACACACACACACACACACACACACACACGTATTGTACATTCCTTAAGGCCCACAAGACAATTCAACGCTTCAAATAGGTGATGCAAGAGGAGATGAAGTCGTCAAAACATTTTCTTTGATGAATGCACACGAAATGATATTCATATGCACAATTATTATTATTATTATTTGTAATTCATTTGGTCATCTATTTGATGGATTAAATCCTAAATTTTATGGGGGCGGTTGCTGTATGACAATTACAATCATATGTTGGATTTGATTTCATTACCTTTGTTCTTGGTCCTCACCATGTTAAAAAGGCGGAATATATTTTGACATGCTTTGTTTTTGGATCATTTGTCCTTATTAGAATGCGAACAAATGTTATGCAGAGCTCGGTGATACTCTGTATGCCGAAAACCCAATTTCAGAACTTGCTCACAGCACAACGTTTCAGAACGCTGAATAATTACCAACTCTGCAAGCGCAATTTACAAATGAAAAAAATACAACTTCTGCAGAAACAACTTCAGGGTCGTATCTTTTCCTCAAACAAAATTAAATGGAGCTTTAGCCGTCGAATGTTTCGAGTGTTTTTGACTTCGCACAATGAGACAGGTGGATGGAAAAGATTTTGAGCAGTATAGCCTCGACACAAAGAGGCTTTTCTCTTTTCTTTTTTTTCTTTTTTACAGCAAAAGGTGATGTAGTATACTCTGCTTAAACACTCTTAAGATTTCAAAATGGAGAAAACCTACGTGGCCCTGTTTATCTACCTTTTGTTGCGGTATGCGCAATGTATACCGCAGCTGGAAGCCAGCCATTTCCTAGTGAATCATAGTTATGTGTCACACAGATATTATGAAATGGCTTTCCTGCCCATGTTAAAGGAAACGGCTGATGTCTCAGTGCCCCCCATGATATGAAAAAATCAATTTAAAAGGATGAGAGAAAGAATGGCGCAAGGCCTATTTTCATTCGCCCCACACTGAGAGATATGACAATGATGTTATATTGCGTAGAGGGAGTGATGCCAATCGTACTGCAGAGAAATTCCTTCATAATTCAATTCAATTTCTTCAAAATCCCAGTGGCAGGCTCCTCTGCCAAAGTCAAGCGGCATGATGGAGTCAAACAGGGAGGGCTGCAGACGAAGACGGAAGAAGAGGGACCTCAGATTGAGACTGAAACAATGGTGAGAATAGCCGCCGAGCCGCAGAGTAACTAAAAGGTAGAAAGCGGCTTTTGAGAGAAAATGGAGAAGTGAAACTTAAGAGTGTCGGAAATATGGTATGAATTTCACCCTATTACGATAATCTGTCCAGTACTACAGAAAGCAATTTCTGTAAAAGCCATAATACCATTAGAATGGGCAGTGTTTGTGCTCGGTGGTAGACACCGGTAAAAAAAAAAAAAAAAGCGACGTTCATATGGAGTTCACTTGCTCTGGCATTTACTCTATAGAGGGTGGGCTCAATGAGGAGCCACCGGTGAAACCCCAGAAAAACGGGTTCAACCAACATAGTTGACAATGAAGAAGCGCACCCTTAAGTGTATCCGGCAAGCATATAACCCCATAAGGACAAGAGGGTATTACGCCAGAAAATACATATACATATTTTCTTCTTCTTCCACCATCATGTCCACATCCCTTCTACTGCTCTCTTGCCTCTCTTTAGACCCATCTACACACACACACACACACACACACACACACACACACACACACACACGGTTGTTTTTTTTTGTAGGTGCAATAGCTCGGAGGCAAGCAGTGTGGAATTGGAGTCTTCAAAGACTCTCGGATTATCAAAGAGACACAGCTACCAGAAAACTAGGGGACACGCTGCAGAGGGGGAGGGAAAGAACATAAGCGAGAGGCGGGGAGGGGAGAAGAGTGCAGGGGAGTCAGCATGGGTTTGGGTGGAGGATGAAGTGATCAGACAGGGGAAGAGGAAAGAGAGGTGGATAAAGACCAGAAGTCCTTTTGTTCACATACTTTTTTTTTTTTTTAATGGAGTGACAAAAACGGCCGGAGTGAATGCATTAAAAAAAAAAACAATCAAACAGCCCCTAATGGTCTTGATAGGCAAGACTGAATTCACATCCTTCACTGTCTTTGTCACCTATTCCGGAGTGCTTCTTTTCCACAACCCCCGCCCCCCCCACCCCCCCAAAAAGAGAATTTCATTTCACTGGAAGCACTGGCCTTGAAATACCATAATATTGTTAGAGTAAAATCAAGTATTACTGCAGTGAGACCCACCAAGTGTGAATATAGCTGCCACATCTAATGACAAATCGGTGTGTTCACGCCATTCCATATGACAGGATGTGGGAGTGCTGCCGTGAATGCATCACCCTTTGACAAAAAGCTCTTCGTCAGCCCCTTCTGTCCTGCAATGAGCTATGGATGTCTATTCTCCATTACAAGGACACGTCTCGCTGTGGAACACATTTCAAACTAGCGGTGGGAAAATATTCCGCTTGGTTCACTGTGGTGAGCTGCGGGCCATCATCTAGTAATGATTCTGGCTGCCCTGCTACAGCAAAATCGTGCAAACCTCCCAACGATGGCAGCTCAGTTGGAAGGAAGTCATTATTTATATTAAACGCCTGATCAATTCTGAAGCGCAGTATGTAAAAAAAAATAAAAACATAAATAACATCCATTGTTAATATGCTTTGCTGCACGAATTAAAATCATAGCGGTTTCCTGCATGAACAAACACATCTTCCTGCCCGCACCATTTAGTAATGTGGATGAATGCCACGACACACGTTAGCCCATGAGATGTTTTGTTTTGTGGAAACAGTTGTTTCCTTTGAATCCAAAAAAAAAATAAACACCAAAAACCTCAACCAATGATAATAATAACCTATTCAGTATGTTTTTGCCTCAGCTTTGTAAATCGATACAATCGCTTGGGATTCATGTTGTGCTAGTGGTGGGGTGGGGGTGGGGTTTGATATATGTATACCTATAATCAGTTATTGCATCTTATGTATCCAACAAAATTTAATATCTATATGTGTGTCCTGCATTTTTTTTCCGTCTCATTGTGATTGTTTTGATGTAACAATATAAGAGTGGTGTAGGCCAAGATTAGATTCTTATGAGGTGAAGACACATTGTGGTTAAGAGTCAATTAAAAAGCACACAAAATACATCAATTAATATTTCCTCTGGCAAAATGAAATGAGATGATAGAAAGTGGTAGACAAGAATAATATGCTTCGGTGTCAGGGGAGATTGGTGCTGTCAGCTTTTGGAAAAAAGTAGAAAGGATCAGTCAGTGGGAAAACTTAATTGGGAAGAGCACAGGATTAACATTTTGATTAGCTTTTGGGTTAAGAAAATGAATTCCTCCCCCCCCTTTTTTTAAGTGACCCTCATTTTTTTAAAACAGCGGGGACCAAATATGCTTATCTGAACTCAAAAGACAAGAAAAGTCATTAGCTGACATGACTTGAGCTTTGTAGGCATCATATCACTCCATTCCAAAAAAGGATAGCTCCCTCAATGCGGAGAAACAAAAGGTAAGAGGGCAGTGAAATGGATGACAAGATGGATAAGATCAACCGAAAAAGGGAAAAATAGCAAAAAAGGAAGCGCAAAGAAGCCACTGTCTGCCAGAAAAATCAAGAGAAGTTGACAGATTGCCACGGTGATGTAAAGTGAGAAACTATTCTTCCAGACAAGCGAAAAGTTATGAAGAAATCCCAATGAAGACCAAAAGTTTTGCTTTGTCTGCTTTGAATTTGAACACAAAAGTTGCTCATAACTTCGACCCGTGTTGGAGTGACACCAGACGAACTCATTTTCAGTTAAATAGGTAAGTAAAGATTCTAAAAAGCAAAGGTAGAATGTGAAAACTAAACGGGAGTTTTGCTGCAACCTCAAAAAAAAAAAAACAAAAAAACTATCATAATAAAAATGTAGATGAATATAGGTAAACAGCCGTAGGAGAATGTTACGGTCAAAAGTTTATTCCAAAAATAAATGTATTCAGAACATCAAAAATGCCAGCTGGGATTTTAGGTTCTCTGAATCCGACGTTGTGTAGCCACAAAAACATAACGGCTCTTTCACAGTTCATATACGCAAAAGTAACACTCAACACGTCCACGTCCGCAAATTGTGCTAAACTGATTTCAACAAGGCTCACTTCAAGGACTTACTTGAAGTGTGTACTCGTAGCAGATTGCCATTTTGCCTCTTTGCTCACATATCACTTCCTTTGATATTCTGTAAAATAAATCTTCCGCACACACTGCGGAAAGAGTTAATAATGCCGGAAGGGAGCTCAAAACAAAGAAGAAAATGGGCTGGAAAGAATCAGACATGAGAGAAATTAATCTTCAATATCCTCCTCCCTGTTGGATACCTTATTCCCTCTCAAAGTTCCCATCGTCAGAGTTCATTTCTATGGCTGCAGCATCTGGATGAGAAGCGTGCATGCACTTATGTTTTGTTTGAATTAGAACATAATTGGATTGGGGAAAAGGGATAAAAAATCCTTCAACCATGCTTAAAATTTTGTCATTCCCCCCCTCCTCGCCCGCCCCCCTCCGAATATTGTCTGCATGTGAGTCACTGTTCCACAGTGCGTGTGCATGCCTATATGCAGTGCTAATAATAGTATCTTTTATGGTCTTGCTTGTCAAGATTTACTACCCCGGCGTCCCGATTGGCAATACATTTCGAGGGGTTGCATTATTTTGCAAGAGTGCGTGTGCATCTCACTCTTGCACTCAGAGTAATTATTTTGATGCAACTCGAAGGCGAGGTCTCACGCTGGAGGAAAAAAAAAAAAAAAGAATCACGCGTAATTAGATTCACAATGACCTTTTTCATGTCTGGCTGTAAGCGTCCAGTCACTGCCGAAGCAGGATATGTTCTCAAAATCCCAACAGTCAAGAAGACTCCTGCGATGTGAAGCGAGGCAGAAAAACAACTTGTCAATCATCCGATGAAGAGATTAAGCCGTTTGAGTGAACTGCTTTGTGTGTTTAGTTTGTGGCCTTTAGGAGTCGGAGATCTGTAATCTGCATCTGAAATGATCTCAGAAAGGCAATGGAATTTAAGCACCGAGTCGTGCCCTCTGCGCCTGACTGTCTTCCTGCAAATTAAATCCCACTGCATTTCTCTGATAGTACCTCAAATCATGTCCCCCCCCCCCATCTTGGATCCGGCAACCCTGCTTCTCATCGCATACAACAGCAGCCAACAACAACTTGCAGCTTCCATCCCTCGTGTTTGGGGAGTTAATGAACACACATTTGATGTATGCCCCCATATTGCCTTCGCTTTTCAGCCTCAGCAAAACAGAGACGATTATTAATGCCGCATATATTGGAAAAGAAAAAAAAAGAAATATATTAAGACATCTAAGTGGATTGCCTTGAGCATACTAAAAGAAGGGGCTCTCGTTTTGAAATGCTGGGGAAGAAAAAAAAAGTGAAGAGATCACAGACCATCTTTAGCTCTGATACTGTGAGAGGACGTGGGGGTGGGGGGGGGGTAAACTAGATACGGTTGATACAGATATGGTATGATATTGATGACAGATCTGATTAATCTTCTGATGATTTTTTGGCAGAGTCTTCCAAAACGGGCTTTAGACAAAGCCCCAAAGCAAAAAGCATCTAGCATGAATACTCCATCGCCGTCTCCTTTCAGAGCCCATTTGAGTCAAAACTGACATATTTATGGCTCATTGTGCCGTATCGTAGACATCACAGTACAGGCACCATGAACCATTTAAATACTCAGGGCCATGCTGTCATATCCTGTTAGTAACATATGTCTGAAAGACGCATAAGAAAGAGGAGGAAAAAAGATGTCAGTGAATTTATTGTCAGGAAATGATTTTTTGAGGACTCCTACGAAGCGAAAACAACCTTGTTGAACTGAAGTGAGCGCATTAGTGACAGGGACGAGTGTAGGTACACTCATTCAAAAGTTTCATCAGGATACAGAATTGTATGATTTTTTTTTTTTTTCTTGAAGAAGTACTGGTTAAGAGGAGGACCCAAGAAATCTATAATGGTTCTTTTTGTGTGCACCTTGACAGAGTTGCTTGGCAACAGGAGTGGAGCTCGGCAGTGAATTAAGGAGTCAAATTAAATACCTGTATAATCCCAAATCATCACGGATTCATTTGGAATTGTTATTAGACAATATGACATTGCAAGGTGTGCGAAATGAATTGGGGGAGGAAAAGAAAAGGCAATTTTGTGATTCGATTTTTTTTTTCTTTTTCAGAAGCTGTGATGAGGTGTGTACGGATAAATACAAATGAAAGCCAACAAAGTAAATGTGCACATTTAAAATGGTTAGCCTTAATGAATTTTCTTCCCACACATATGGAATACATTACAAGCGTGGACATGAAGCTGATAAGAGTATGATAGGATATGGATTAGCACCATACCTTTGTCCTCTGAATTATCGATTTATACAGCAGCTGTTTGAAAACATATTTCCTGTTGGCGAACTTATAAAATAGGTTTAATGTCTATGGAGTCGAGATTGCTTTATGCACATGCAAGACTGAGAATCAGCTTTTGTTATTTTCTGCTAAACAAACTTCAGATTCACGCCAAGGGACTCAAAGGAGCATCTAATGGAATGGCAGAATAAGTCCCGAGGAAGCCTCCCAATCCCGCAAATGCATCTTTAATACATCAAACGACATAAATTGTAGGTCTTCTTCTTGTCCTTCGTCAGTTGGCACAACCGCGATAGAAAGTATGCGGACAAACTTGCACAGCCATCATGCACAGTAAGACACAATGTACCCAAATCCTCACGGGACTGCGAAAGAAACAGACCCTGCCCCCTTCATCATGGTTAATACATCAAACAGAATTAGCTTCCGAGATTCCTGAAGCGTAGACAGACACGATTCTGACAGCACACCATTCCCCACGACTTGCTGCCTTGTCCCCTCTTTATTAACTCTTTATTAGCCATGAAGTCCGTTTTAGGTGGAGGCCTTGTTGCCATTTACATTCCTTTATATGCTACCTTCTCATTTTGTAAGCTCACACCATGTTTGAAAGACATCACATTTTTTTTTTTAAAACAACATATATATTCTATATTCTTTATTTTGTTATAAAACAAGCAGTAGAAACACACAGGAGCTAAGCGTGCGGACAAATATTTGCTCAAATCAACTCAGCGTTTCTAGAACAGGAATTGTTACAACATGCTGCAGAGGAGTTTTTATTTGAATGAAATGAAAATATAACTCGGTTTTGCTTCTGCTGCTGTTTGCAAGTTGAAGATTTGACAGATGAAAATGTTCATTTCTAGGTTAGATTTTGATTGGTGCTAAATGTGTAACCACAATTAGAGTCTGAACTGTATGTATCACGCATACAATTACAAATACAAAAAGAATTTTCGGGGAAACTTGTTTAGTTACCAGGGTGATACAAAAATGCATTGACAATCTGCACAAAACTTTGTAGCATTTTGCCACATGGCGATGCGGCTAAAGAACTTCAAATTTTTGAACTTTTAACAAATTATGCTAATCAAATCAGCCAAGTGACTTGCTGTGGCAATGTCTGATGCAAAAGTCACAAGTTAAGTGACGACTGTAGCAATCCTCCCAAAGATGACATGAGTAATAATAAAATTAACAGTCAAAATAATACGTAATATTTACCGTAGAAAGTGCTCATAAACCCAAGCCAGAATGATGTCCGTTCGATATCGAGTGAACCTTGAGTGGCGATCTGAATCGCACGTGCTTATCATATTTGACCGTAATGTAATTAGAGCTCCAAATATTTTGAGAACCATACTTGGTTTTTAGTGTCACTCGCTGTGTTATTGACATCATATGGACAACAAAAGCATACAATTCATAACAAAGGGCAAGGAGTTCTGTCACAAGTTTTTACTACTAACTTAAAGCACTCAAAGCCTCCTGCTATAGATGACTTTCCCACTCCGTCGTTTTCCAAAGAGCGTAGGCTCAAATGAAATACGTACAAAAATGAAACTATGTCCCTGCACATGTTGACAGCCCACAACGCTGCTGATAGTGAGGCTTAAGTGCAGGGAGCCTCACATGTGATCTGCTGTACTGCAAATCCTCCGAAAGAGGATAAAGAGGCTTTGGAATCACATTTACAGCACAGGAACAGTATCTCGCTGATAAATACAGATTGTGCTGTTTGACCCTGTCCATCAACATCCTGAAAGACCCATTGCGACCGGTTGCTGTCAGCCCTTATAAAATCTTATTGGTTATCACTAACATTCTCATGCTTAAGAAAGAGCAAGCTTAAGTTCTCAGTGGGTCAGAGGACACATGCCGCTATTGAGTCCACTACACAACCTATTTAGAAGTATACGGGTTGGCTCCGTTCTCTCCCGTGGTCCCTGCTACATAATAATTACATTCATCTGCGTGTTTTCAATGTTCAGGCGGTTCAGGAAAATGCACTTTCCATGTCCAATTGCAACCTCGTGTCCAAGAGGAAGTTTGGGTCATAGAAGATAAATAATTAAAAGGAGATTGTGAAATAGTATTCATGAGCTGACATGTAGTGATCATCACATCTTTTGAAGGACAGCTATGCTGGAAAGGCAAATGATATTCCTTCAAGCCATCCAATTTCGGTTTTGTTGGTAAGCGACGGATATCCCACCTGACTGGACAAGAGGCGGGGCACGCCCTGGACTAGTCGCTCGTCAAGCTCAAGCAAAGAATATTTCATAAACCAAAAGACGGCTGAGTTTTACAAATGAAAATCATGAAAAACACTCTTTTAACACATTCTGCGAAAACAACATAACAGCTTTTGCAAAACAAGGCACTTGCAGACAAACTGTCGCTGCCCACCTTTTTTAAAATTCTTTTTTTAATATAATAATTAGATGACAACAAACACTGATAGCCTACAACATCGATAACATGACTATGTTTGAATCGTGCTACATCCGACACTGCATTGTTCATATTAGAACTCTAAACTGACCAGAAAGCAATCACCAGACACGCCTGCTTTGATAGCGGTGTTATTTGACAAAGATAATGAACAACCGCCGCAGGAATTTTCTGCTGTTCTCCCCGCGACAAACATTAGAGGCTGATGGGAAAGAAACAGCTCAATTTCCCCAGTGGCATTTTAGTGACATTTTCATGTGAAGCCTCTCCGGTGATTTGAGCAGAAATCTGGTGCAGCATTTTTTTACATGTTCAAACAAAACGTCGTGGATGCCCGATAACTATCGTGTATCATCTATCACAGATCGATGGCAGGAGCCAAAATCCAGATGACCACCCTGAATCAATAAAATGGAATTAAATGCATGCCTCTTATCTAATCTTGAAACCAGGTTTCCCCCCTAAGCAAAGAGGATTGTTTGTGTGCGCGTGTGTCATGGTGACTGCCTCTGTTCTTGGTATAATGGAAGCAGTGTTGAGATTATTAAGAGAAAGCAGCTTGGTACCACCGCGGTATAAGGCGATTCATGCAAATTAACTTGTCTGTTCCCAGCTACCTGTTTCGGGGAGAAAACGCCCATCAAAAATTATCTACTTTGACACCTTCGGATTAGGTCTAAATTGAGACATTTTACTTCAACGCCGTCAGTGCATATTTTGGCAGTCTGTCAACATTTTAAGTTGTTCCAAAATACCATATTTCTGCATTATAAGGTGCAACTAAAAGCATTAAATTTTTTCAAATAACGTCAGTGCGCCTTATAACACTTTGCACATTTTATATGGATCAATATTCTGATTTCTTCGATGTAGCATTTTAAATGTTCTGTGAAGCGCTTTGCTACAGCTGCAGCGGTTGTGAATATTATAATGTATTCCCTTTAGCGTCGATCTAGTGGATGCATAACGCAAGTGCAGCCGCTATTATAACTTTTATTCTGTGCGCTTTATAATGCGGTGCGCCCCATATATGAAAACAGATTTAAAATATGCCATTCATTGAAAGTGCCCCTTATACTCCGAAGCGCCTTATAGTACGGAAAATACGGTAGATTTGTAAAAGAATGCAAATGTTCAAAGAAATACACCTAGGGATTGGAACCGACAAGAATTTTGCAACTCCAATGCCAGTATCTGCATTGCTTATCCATCCAACCGACTGAACTCAACTCGGTTAGACAATGGTTGTATTGAATAATTCCCGGCACAAGACCTGGTTGCTGTTCTCTAAACACAAAATGATTTTTTTTTTTTTTTCCTGTGAAACTTACCATTAGAGATTTGCTGAAAACTCACCTATTCAAGGTTCTGTGATGCCACAAAAAAATGCCAAAGGCCGTAGTTCATTGGGTGTCAATAAAGTATGTCGAAGTGATACATCTCAACTGGGAGGCTGACATGTTTGTATGGTGAAAAACAGCTGAGTAAAATTTGCATTAGGAGTTGTTTCCCTGTGTGCACTTGCACAATTTCCAATGCAAGTCTATTTATTTATTTATTACAGTTAAATAGTGAACGATTTATTTTCAAGTCTAATTTTGCAAGATGAGCTTAAGTCTGAAGGTATTTTGGGGTCATAGTTTCTGATGTATGAAAGTAAAAATCTTTTTTTATAGAGGGAATTAGAAAGACTGAGAGGGACATCAATGTGTGTGTGTGTTACTGTTTTTTGTTTTGTTTTGTTTTTGGGGTTTTTTTTTTGTTGTTTTTATTTGCAAAATGTCCAATTAAACCTAATATATAGCTTCTGTTTTGGTATCAGTTTGTGCTTAATGTCTTACTATTCAAAAGTGAGCTATTTAATAAGAAGTTTTTGGCTGTTTAAAATGCTTTTCCACATCTGAAACGTGAATGAGAGCGGGCCTGGATGACTCACTGACATGCCGGCAGTCCAGTTGCTGCTTTATTTATGAGAGCTGCTGGTGGTTTTTTGGTTTTTCTCCTGTGTGTCTCCAAGGCCCAGTGATTCATGAATGGACTACTAGACTGACTGAGCCTTCAAGAGTAGAGGTGCATAGGGAGCAGTGGATATTCAGGATTAATTTCTTTCGTGTCATACACCTTCTACCAATCGTCAAAATCCATCACTGTCTTGCATCCTATCTGCTACGCATTTCCCATTTCTTGGTTTAATAGTGCAAGACCTAATTATTTGTCCACAGCTTGACTAACGGCCTGAGCATTATGTATTTTGTTGTCGCGGCGTAATGATTTTGATGCTACCACTTAGATTGTAGGTACACCAATGCAGACAAAATGTCATTACCTGCATCGTGAATGAAGACATAGATATATAGTTGGGCATAGTGATTTGAATTGACGGTTTAAAGAATCACCGAAAGCAAAGTCTGGTGAAGAATGCCCAAAATAAATCATGTTGCGACTCCACCATCCCTGAGGCAGTTGATGCAATGACTAAATTGCATTATCCTGGTGTTTAAGAAGGGAATTACCTACTCACTTGATTGGCTTCAACATCCAAATGTTTCAGCCTTCTGTCACAATCGGAATTGTTTGACAGCTGACTTCAAATGTAGCCTGTGCCTCCAGTTTCAGTGACACAGTAGGAGTCCAGAGGGCTCTTTGAAATAGATGAATATGTCCTGGTTTCAACAGACTATGTCCCTAGATGTTCCATTTTGGCACATTGTTAAATATTCCTTTCTAAGTGATGTTCCTTCTGCATCCTGACCCACAAAAATCAAACCATAAAACAAACAGCTCTAACCCCAAATGGGGTTATTTCAGCAGCTGTTGACGGTTGCTTTGTTGCTGACATGCCAGTCAATCACAACAGAAATAGTCTGAACCATACTCGCAACATCTGAAAGAACGCCCGCTGTCTGCCGGGAGTGTGTGCTGACATTTTGCATTTCACCTTACAAAAGACAGTTTGTTTTGCAAAGATTTCAAGCTCGAATTCGTTTGTCTTTGCCAGATGCATTGTGGTTTTATAATCCCAATCAAAGTGCAAGGTTGTAATGCCTCGCTAATGTAGGTACAGCGTCAGTTCAATGAGTTTCTTTAAAAATAAGACTTTTACCGGGTACAGTTTTGTGTACAGGTATCTATATTACACCAGCAATAAAATCCAGTGGCACACATGCACACACACGCACACACACACACACACAAAAATCCCAGCGGACAAAAAAATGGGGTTCGCAATAACTGTAAATGCAGCAAAGTGCTGCTAACTTCAAAAGACTGATGATGCTATTTTCTCCTGGCCGACTCACTGTTGCTGTAGAAGAGCTTCTTGGTAGATCAATGTGCTAACTTGATTTATAAAGAACAAGAGGTATTGAATTTTGGAATTACCAAGGGTTGAACAAAATAACTGCAGAGATGCTTTGAGCACATCCGAAAAAAAAAACTTTTTTTTTTTTCTGGCTACCATTGCTGCCAGAACATCAAATTGTACAGCGTGTTCACATGAACTGCAAATTTAATCTCATGTATAGTTTGACCGTCCCAAAATCAGACAATATTTCAGCAAATTCATGTTTTTCACCTCTGCTTCATATAGTAGAACTATGAGAGGTGGGCAAAAAAAGGTTGAAAATGCAGTCTTCAAATTTCCCATTTCAGTTACTCTTACATTTGTATGATTCACTCGTGGAGCTAACGACCCTCAAAACAACACATTATGTGCCTCTTTTCTTATTCTGTCATGGTGAAAATGGAATTCAAAAGGGCCTGTCAACTGTCGACATTTTGCTGGGGTGTTGCGTTGCTCAAACGGGAGAAACGGAGCACAACACATCACTCTGACAAAACTTTGCCCGCTGGAGGGGGTGAACAATCATCACCATGACAAAGAAAATGCCAAAGGCAGAAGCGGTGAGGCTACCCCTGCAACTACAACAGAGGCGATTTGCTTCCAATTTCTCAAATGATTAATGTTATTATTTGCCACTAAGAGCTAAATGGATTGTCTTTGATCCGTCAATTCTCTACTGAAAAGCACTCAACGCTAAGACTGACGACTTCACAAGGAGATTGGGGATCGCAGAGCTCAGTTAAGGAAACGAGTCGGAAGCAATTTGCACCCGGCATTATTTGAAGTAACTCTACATTTTCTAGTGTGTCTAAATGTAAAAAATGTCATAATTCTCAACCCAAAATTGTGTCACGGGCAACGAGTCAAAGTTCGCTGAATTTTTTTTTGAAGTTTTAGTTGTATTTGGTTTTTCTCCAGTTTTATACATGTGGTTGTCATCTGTTATTTCGCAGCTATGCTGTGTTTACAACCTGTACATATTTGGTGCGGTGTTGATACATTTTTGAATGGACTTTTTACACATGCAGTTATGTTCTTTTGCTCGCGCTCTGAATGCAGATGTGTGTAATAACATTTTATGGCCTGATTTATTTGGTTCCTTTCTTTAGATCGAACATTTCATTTCAGTTTTATTGTTTATTTGAAGGGCACAATGCACATGAATGAACACCGGTGCATTATCTGCGTAATAGTGCCGGAGTTAGCGTACAGCTAATTTACATTTGTCGTCCCTTGGCAGGTAACATAAAACATGGACAAGACGTAAACAAGACATCATTCATTCGGTCGTTCATACTTTCGTGCAAGTACATGAATTGAACCAAGTGGCTTAATAATGTGCCCTGAAATTGTTTGTGTTTAAAAATATTTTGCTTGTGTTTAAAAAAAATAATAATAATAATAAAGAGAATTTGGGTCCCAGTGTGAGAAACGTTAAGCTTCAATGTCATGCTTTGACATCCAGTTTTAATTTCGACATAATGTTAAAAGTGTATTGACCTTTGGGGTTGTAATATTTTTGACTTTTGCATTATTGCTGTGGGATTAAATCCCACCTACTGGCCCGCTGACAACCACCCTGTGATTGACTGGTGACCAACGGCAGGTTGTCGTCTGTTTTTTCAACCCAGGTCAGCTTGGATAGGCTCCAGCCCCGTCCGTGACAGGGAACAGGATAAGCAGTAGAGAAAATGTTTGCATGGATTTATGCTGTTACAGCAACTAAAGTGTGTGTGAGAGGAGAGGTGATCCATGTCACGATTGAACTGGGTTAAAATGACCTCTGCTCTCAGCATTTTTCTTCAGTGATTTAAGTTCTTTGGTCGTTCAATTGAATCGAAACATTTGAAGTCCTATTTGGGACTGAGTCTTCGTCTCCGTGTTTGTACCTTGTGTAATCTCGCTTGAAAGTGTGGGCTTTGCATCCTTATATTCACCCAACCTTGTGCTTTCGTGCTTCAACAAAAGGGAAGATACATGAAATAACTAATTTGATTCACTGGCTTGGGTTAAAAAAAAAACCAGCTTCTGGGCTTTCATTATTTATCTTGCAGATGCTTTTTGCTGTGTTGTCCTCACTCACTAAATTTGCAATGGCTCCCTATATAGTAATGCTTTGAAACTGCCTTTCCTGAGCTAGAAGCAGCTTGGGAACACATACGGCAGGCATCGTGCCTTTCACTCGTGTGAATAAAAAAATAAAACAAAAAAAAAATCATGCATCCATGAATTAAGAGTGACTTTGTTACAGAAAGCTCGACCAGCATCTTCTGATAAATGTTACATAGTTGACATATTTGAATGAAACCGGACTCAACCAACTTTTAAACTGTGATATGATGTCAAACATTGAACAGCTTTCGATTGGTTGAAGAAAATGCAACTGCTGCTGTTGAGGTATTAAAAACAAGAAGGTTCTTACTGTCGCCATTGTCAAAAATGTTGCTTGCAGTTGTAATCGGAGCATAATTGGTTGTGAAAATCCGAATTCAGTTATTCTTCGACATTGAGTCTTCACAAAGCATAAGGTTTACGGTTCAGCGGATTATCATTTTTGTTTGTTTTCTTGTCTGGTCTCCGGTTGATGCTTCATTCCAACACACGGGAGCTTTTAAAGCATTGTGTTGCACACCGAGGGGATGAGACACTGTGCAATAGATAGTCAATAAGAAGCTGTGAATTGTTATCCCCTCCTGTGTGGGTTGTGTTCTTGCTCGGTACGATATAAACACATTATTCAACAAAAGCATTGTTACTTTACTCCCTGATATTGTAACCACTGGATAGGCAATCATCTCCGTGTTTGTACCTTGTGTAATCTCGCTTGAAAGTGTGGGCTTTGCATCCTTATATTCACCCAACCTTGTGCTTTCGTGCTTCAACAAAAGGGAAGATACATGAAATAACTAATTTGATTCACTGGCTTGGGTTAAAAAAAAAACCAGCTTCTGGGCTTTCATTATTTATCTTGCAGATGCTTTTTGCTGTGTTGTCCTCACTCACTAAATTTGCAATGGCTCCCTATATAGTAATGCTTTGAAACTGCCTTTCCTGAGCTAGAAGCAGCTTGGGAACACATACGGCAGGCATCGTGCCTTTCACTCGTGTGAATAAAAAAATAAAACAAAAAAAAAAATCATGCATCCATGAATTAAGAGTGACTTTGTTACAGAAAGCTCGACCAGCATCTTCTGATAAATGTTACATAGTTGACATATTTGAATGAAACCGGACTCAACCAACTTTTAAACTGTGATATGATGTCAAACATTGAACAGCTTTCGATTGGTTGAAGAAAATGCAACTGCTGCTGTTGAGGTATTAAAAACAAGAAGGTTCTTACTGTCGCCATTGTCAAAAATGTTGCTTGCAGTTGTAATCGGAGCATAATTGGTTGTGAAAATCCGAATTCAGTTATTCTTCGACATTGAGTCTTCACAAAGCATAAGGTTTACGGTTCAGCGGATTATCATTTTTGTTTGTTTTCTTGTCTGGTCTCCGGTTGATGCTTCATTCCAACACACGGGAGCTTTTAAAGCATTGTGTTGCACACCGAGGGGATGAGACACTGTGCAATAGATAGTCAATAAGAAGCTGTGAATTGTTATCCCCTCCTGTGTGGGTTGTGTTCTTGCTCGGTACGATATAAACACATTATTCAACAAAAGCATTGTTACTTTACTCCCTGATATTGTAACCACTGGATAGGCAATCATCAACAATGACGTGTTCCGTAATGGCTGGTTTGGGTTACTTATAAAGCAGGTGTAACTGATAGAGCCAGCCTTAGCGGCATCAAATCACAAAAGATTGGATTATCCGTTTGGATAAAGTGGCGCACAAATGCATCGCAGGTATAATCCGTCAGCCCACGTTTGTTTGCACTGATGAAGAAAAGATTCTTCATTAAGGGAATAAAGTCATCCCTCCAATTCAAATTTCATAGCCCAAGTCATCTGGGCTTTTCTATAATTTGTTACATTTGCAAATGATCTCCCAATGCTATAAGCCATTCTACTCAGGAGAAAAGAACCTTTTCTTTTTTTTTTTTTTTTTTTTCCTCAGTCTGCCGTCAGACCTAACTAAAGAACCCGGAGGGCTTTGATGAGAACAAAACCAACAGGACTCGGATAGCCCTGAAGCTAACTCTGTAAGTTTATTATAAGATAAATATTAGATCAAAAAGAAGGAACAGCGTGACCTTGCTACTCTTTCTCATCGTGACATCTTCTCCAAGGCAAAAATAATAAGTTTGGATTTCCTTTCTTCTCCTTTCGATGTCTCGCTCACTTGTCTCTATGTTCCATCACCGACTGTCTGCAGTCTGCTGGGTGTAAGAACGGATGTCTTGACACATTCCGATTAGTGAGAAGGCTATTCAATTACCATAGCTCGCAATATGAAAACCCTGCCAATTCCGAATGCAATTTCAGACATCTCCTCTTGACACAGTTTTATTTGCTCATTTTATGCACAAGTGGATTTTGCCATTTTTTGTTTTTTTGTTTTGTTTTGTTTTTCCGTTTAAGGACAACATTCGACAAGCGGTAGCTCATCTGTAAGGCTTGGGCTTTGAAACCGGAGGTCGCGCTGCGAACACATAAAAATGGCAACGAGGTGTCAACAGAGATACTCGACTGCTTCTTGAGTATGTCAATGTGGCCTTGAGCAAGGCACTGACCCCGCCCGATCTTGGGATGCGCAGCACCTGTTAGAATGCCCCTTTCACATTGATATGTTGCATCTTCTTGCATGCTTCAATGCTTGCAGGTGTGTGATCTGGGTCTTTGTGTGCAATTTGATGTTGTGATCAAAACGGGGAAGCAATTGTTCAGCCCGGAAGAGGGTGGCACAAATCTAAGTGCAATTTGAGTTAACCTATAAAGTTTTTTTTTTTTTTTTGCTTGTGTATGCATTCACTGTATATCATGAAAACATGATGTGACATCACTAACGTTTCATGAAACTATTTGCAAAGTAGCACAGTCCTCAGTAAATTGTATAATTTTTGGGATTTATCTAATTCCCTGTGTCCTAGCAACACTGCCCAGGCTTTCAATACTAGTAGTAACAACAACATTCACACACAATCCGCCCACTCTCTGAGCCCACTCATGTCTCTATGCCCTCTGCACCTGCCCTAATCCCCAGGTGAGCCACTTCCGCCAATCTCTGACTACACTGTATCCTCACCTCAACCCACTCGCTGCTGTTCTTTTCTTTCTGATGCTGAAAATGTGAAAAATGTGATGTGTTTTGACTCCACGCCGTCTCCCTTCCCTTCCAGTGTTGGGCACCAACTTTATATACTGAGCATTTTGACATTAATCTCCGCGACCTCAGATGCCACGTGGTGAAAACAAACATTCCGCACAAGACCATTTCTTTCATCCTTTCAAGAACTCACAGACACCGAGACCTTGCTTTTTTATCGGGTGATCAAAGAAAGGCAAAACATGCATGGATTGTAAAACCACAATTGTGTGTATAAAAGTGGATTGACAGACGAGAACGGAATTTTTCATCAAACGGCCTCAACGGAGAGTCATTCCGGTTCAGTTGATCATTCATTCCTTCATTCATTTGTGCTGGAGCCTATCCCAGCTTTCTTCGGGCAGTAGGCGGGGGGACACCCTGAACCGGTTGCCAGCCAATTGCAGGACACACACAGACGAACAACTATCCGCGCTCACACTCACACCTAGGGACAATTGAGAGTGTTCAATCCGCCTGCCATGCATGTTTTTGGAATGTGGGAGGAAACAGGTGTACCCGGAGAAAACCCACGCAGGCCCGGGAGAACAAACTCCACACAGGGAGGCCGGAGCTGGAATTGAACCCAGTACCTCTGCACTGTGAGGTAGACGCGCTAACCACTGGCTGCCCTCAGTTGATCATGTCGCTCCAAATTGGATTTATATTTTTTTATAATTATTTCTACTAATTCTTAACCGTCCACCATAGCAATGCAATTGCGCAAATCTTTTGACTAAACTGCTAAATAATATACAATACACACCAGTAAATCATGTCATTATTCTGTTTGTGACCAACAGGTGGCACTGTAGGGCTCTCCCTGCAGCTGCACACCTGTTGGTCGTTATGCAATCATTGCTTTAAAAGGACTCCCAGCACGACCACTCGGTGTCGGGTCATTGTTTGCTTGATTGCTTCTGTCAGGTTTGTTTCACTCATGTTTTGTCATGTTTTTTTTTGTTTGATGTTTTGGACTTTGTTTTGGATTTAGTTTTCTCTGTCCTAATACAATTTGTCAAGTACACCCTGCTCCTCCCTCTTGCCTGCTTTTTGGGGTCCACCTCCACCTCGCAATGTGACAAATCAGCCTCTTGCTGTTGCTGTTTCTTTCCAAATTGCAGATCGAGGTAAAGAAAAAAAAAGAGTTTTGTCCTCCGCCAACCATATAGGTCATGGTGGGAAAAAAAAAAAAGACTTCATTGGATATGATCGGTGGAGAATCGTTAACTTTTCAATCAATCTCCATTTCTTTTTTTTCTCCATTGTGAGACAAATAAAAGCATTCTTATCCTATCTTATCTGACTGAGGTGAATGATGATCAGTCTTGTGCAACAACATGTCGGCTACTGCAGTGAAAGTTAAGTCAACCGCAGCGCCCATATTAGAGTGATTTAATAAAGGTGCTACAAACCAAGTGTGACATAAAATGTTACCAAATCAGCTTAACATGATAAAAGACACACAGCACCAGACAATAATCCATAAGCTTTAAAGGAGGAGGGGTGGGGGGGTTACAATCAGACGCTTTATGCAGAACTGTAATCAAACGTGGGTCTTATCACACATTTGCAGCACATTGATCTAACGCATACAATAAGCTTATCAAGCACATACAGAGACACTTAGAAATGCACGGATTTAGTCAAACCTTTTCTCGGATCGGGCTTGGATGGGCTTTTTTTTTTTTTTTTTTGCAAAACCTGTTGAACTGTTCAGTTTCCCGATGCACTGTATTGTGAGCTTATCTGTCTTAGCAGGCTGTCTTTAACGTCTTAACAAGGTGGAGAGACAAGTTAAAGGGGGCACTGCTATGTATGGGCGGGCATACACTTTCTCGATCAGATAACGTTTCCTCCGTAATGATTGTTACTTTTGTGTTTCTTAGAGTAATACCGAAGTGTGTACCATTGAGTCATGGTGGGATCTTCCAAAAACCTTTTTTTTTTCTTCTTTAAAAATATATTATAAAGCCCATGAAACTGCCCATGTCGGGGCACTATAACTTAATTACAAAAAATTTGCTAAGAAGTGGTGATGCCTTTGTGAGTTCAGTGTAACCAGCACGACAATTGTTTTAAGCAGAGCAAACATGAATGGCCTCAACTGTGATTGGCCAAATGAGCCTTCTGTGTGCAATGTGCTTAGCACTCAGTTCTGCCTGAGACATTGTGTTGAAATTTTGTTTTTCAAATCATTAATTAAATTTCACACACACACACACACACACACACACACACACACACATATATATATATATATA
>NW_017837215.1:882265-891549 GCF_001891065.2 Hippocampus comes
GTGTCGAGTGGGTGCTGCTTTTAAGCTAGTGCCGCGTTCTACAGGACGTTAAGTGAATAAAGTTAAAATCATTCACAATTACAGTAAAACGCACGCCAATAAAAACTCACTTACACGTCGTCGTTTCGAATCTGACGATCGAAAAACGCGAAGTGAAAATGTGTCTCGGTGTCGTCGTTCCGTTGCATCGGGTGGGGGTTGCGTTTATTTCAGCTCCCGCGGCATGACGTATCAATCCGGGTTACGGGTAGTGGAATTTCCGCTTCCGAAAGTTCCGGTAATATGTAATATCGTAGTCAAAATGTGAATGCCCAGGCTTTTGTTCCGGGTGAAGGATATTCCTTTTCATAGAATTCCGGGGATGGGAATATTTACTGTATATATATATATATATATATACACACACACAAGTCTATTTCTTTCATTTTTTTCTATTTATTTATTTATTGTTACGTGACAGCTCAATTTACTCAAATGGCCTCCGTAGTCAATGCTTGTCAATCCAATTGAGCACCTTTGGGATGTGAGGGACAAAAGATTTGCATCACAGATGTGCAGTCGACAAATCTGCTCCAACTGCATAATGACATCACGTCAGTTCGAGCCGCTTATTGAGTGTATGCCAGAAAGAATGAAGGCATTAAAGATGACAAGAGTCGGGCCCGAAAAGGAACAAGCAAGGTGTGCTTGATTAAGTGTCTGGTACGGGTTCTTTCAACCAATTGATCTGCCTTATTAATTTGTTGATAAGATGTTGCTCATTTGCCTTAAATACTGTAATGTGGCTCGGTGCCAGCATATAAAAGTAGATCATTTGCTTTGCAAAGTCACAAAAGTCTTGCTTTGAAAGGGTCCTTTAGAGGGGATTCATGAAAAAAAAAACAACTTGAATTGGAAAATCATTTTTGATTTAAAAGAAACTGAAGTGAATGATTATATTTTAAAATGTACCATTCTTGAATCTTATTGCACTCCAAGTATCGAGATACGTATCTAAACATCTTTTTATGAGAGATGCACATAAGGTAAAAACTCTTTGTTAGTTCTTTGAAATGAATTATCTATCATGGCTTGGTTTTTGGAGAGCTTTAACACGTGAAGACATATTCATGACAAACATGACAAAGCCTACTCCTGTACCATATATTGAATCGTATTCCCACCCAGTTGCATCCAACTGAATCATTCTACTTGAAAATGTACCGTTATTGATTTGTATCATACCCATGTATCAAGAGACATATCACATCGTCTTTTATTGGCCAGTTGTCACGTCAAGCACACATGCACCTGTCTACCAGTATAGAACCGCTCGACTTGAAAAGAGCAGCTAATCTGACTTTGCATTGCACTGCAACAACCGGAGAAATACACATGAATGTTTGGAAATGACTTTTAATATCAACAGTAACACGTCTCGAAGCGCATGAGGGTAGAGTGACACATTTAAAGTCAAAATCCAGAAAAAGAGTATTTGACGATTGGCAAAGGGCTTCAGGGCCACGTCATGTAATGTGCCAAAATCTACAGATTGCTGGTCAAGGAAAGCCACACTCCTTTGTCGTTGCAGCAAAAACACAAACTAGCCACAGGGACAAGCAAAAAGCGCTAAAACGTAACCTGTGGTCGGTGTGGATAGAAGACTGACGGGATGCCATGGAGAACAATGAGGCAGGACAGTCAGAGGCAGACGGGGACCGCAACGAAAGATCAATCCACAGAAAAGTAATGGCGTGTCATACATAAATGTGTCGTGATTTTTTTTTTTTTTTTTTTTGCGGTGAGTGAGTGATCAGGAGCGTCTCAAATGGGCGTGGCTAACTGGCAGCGTGTAGATAAGACAGCGAGAGAATGCCCTGGTGACGAGTAAATGAATTACATAAAATAGCACCATATGAGGCACAGTGTTAAAAAAAATTAAAATGAATAAATAACGACAAATTGGCCTTAGCATCATACCTTTCAATGAACGTTCAATAAGCCTGACATCTGACTTTGTGAAATAAAATGTATTTCAAAAAAGCTTCAAAAGACTAGGCCGCGTGACACGTGGTTACGTCGTGATTGGAACAAGACAGCGAACAGTTATTCTGACCTGAAGAAAGAGATGCTAACAGCAGTTCTCCAGGCAAATAATTAGTTTTATCTCACAAAGACATGGGTCACACCCTGTGAGGGGCTCACTTATAATGCGGGGAACAATATAAGAAAATGTGCTGCTCAGTGGAGCTCTCGAAGGGGATTGCTTCTTCATATCTTGTCAAATTTCAGGTGACATTTCATACGGCCGCAGACCAGAAACAACCCTTTTTCCGATGCGAGTCGCTGCAGCCCCAGAGTCATGAGATTGAGCGTTGAAATTTCACACTGCTTGAACACATTCGTATTAATGCAGATGGGGATAAATTAGATCAGATTTTGAATCGATGATATGAGTTATAATATTTTAAAATAACAAATATATATCAAACACAAAATAGTGAAACTCTATGCAGGCACGAGGAGCCCGAAGCCTGCATGTTTAACTGAATGGCAGTATTTATTGGAGATTGTATTATTTATCACACTTTCCATTACCGGCTGCATTCTGTCCTCTCGATAACACTCTAGCATTGTGCATGCGCAGTTAAATACGATACGGTCAACATTTTTCTGCTCTTTTCTCATTTCGTTTTCGACTCGACTCCGTGTGTATTGTGTTGAGCGTACGTTGAATAGTACAGTCCACTTGTTATTATTCCAATTACATTCAGCACACTACATTTCTTAGCTCTGCCTGACGGATTTGCACTCATTTAATGCGTGCGACGTACTGCTGCTTAACAGACTCACATTTGCATCATAATGATTTAGAAGGCCGATGCATTTTAATGTTCATAAACAGAAAAATGTGCAGTGTTCCACTGGCATTGAACTGCTCATGTGGCTGCCGTCATTGCAGCAAATCTTTGGCAGGATATTGCTGTCATAGGACACTAAAACACGAAAAGACGGATGGTGAGTTTAAGTTCAGGTGGGCCACTAGTTAACATCTGTGTTGAAATTATTGGCCATTAATCGATGACCTACGATCAGAATATGCAACTGCCTTTGGAAGAAGCATCTAATGAATAGTTTATCTTATCACGGCGTTGGGAAGCCTGAGGTTTTAATGCCAATCGGCTTTTGAAGGAACTGGGGCGACGCGTTTTTTTAAACATTTTCAAAATCACACTGATGAGTTGTTTCCTGCAAGCAACACACAAATTAATTGCACACACCAGCGATCAGCGATGCGATGCACATTAACAATGCACTGAGCATTTGAGATGCAGATCGGCCCATAGGGGGAGCTTAGGCCTTTCATATGATAATCTACTGTAGTTATTAATAACTTGTCACTAAACCTCTCAATATTGCACGGGGCATGACTGAGCCAGGATCATAAATTCCACTCCAGATGTTTTTAGCCAATTTGACTCAATATCTATGCTGGAATGCAACGCTGTAAAGATTATCCCACAAAGTAAATGTGTTCAGTAGCGTGTAGTTAGTATACTTCAATCAAAGCTGTATGTGCCATTGATGTTTACTCCTGCGTATCAAACGGCCGCAATGGGGCACCTGACTTGAACAATGCACCCACAATAAATTCCAAGACAGAGAGATGAGTGTGTGAAGGTATTAGGGTGGCCCTAAGCCTTTATCTTATCAAGTTTCAGCCCAATACACACGGGGATGGGGCAGGGACAAAAGGAAGCCAAGCAATTAATTGTCTTCTCAGCTTGGCATCTCATTTCAACAGCCCAGAAGGTCTATTACAGGAGCAAGGCAGTCATTAAACCTCAACAATAATCACTGCTGAGCTATTCCTTCATCCTTTGTGCTACTTCACCATATCCTGTTTAATGCCACTCTACTGTGTCAAGTCTACTCACCAATACAAGATTTGATACAGGAAATCAATAAATAGGCTGGAAATGCCATGTCGGGGCGCATCAGTGCCACAGAACAGAACCCGGAAAGATCCAAATTACGGAAGTAGTATATTGCTCCTGTCCATTGAATTTCAGGAGCAATAAAGAGCCACTTTTTTGAGAACCGATCTTTACAGACACACATTAACAACATTATTTGACAGATTTAGCAGCAGGAGTAGTCATGATTTCAAGGCAATCATTGTATGTGGTGTATATTTAAACAATTTAGTGTGATCACCTTTAAGCTAATAACTTTACTGGAGTTGGCAAAAAAAAAAAAAAAAGGAAAAAAACAACACGCGTTGTCCTGTTTGTTAACACTGACAGTGGTACATCATTAAAATGGCTTGTCAAAAAAAATCTGTGCTCTCTGGCTCCTTCTAGTACCTCAAATAAGATTTTTAAGAAACACCCAGAGCTGGAGAGAAACAACCAATCAGTGTGGAAAAAAACAAGCGATCAGAGACACAAGGCATGACTGACTGTCAATCACTTGCCGTGCATCCCATGGCACACTCATGGCAGGGAACACTCCCGCGCTGTTATTTTGCCAAAAACTCATATTTGTATGCAGCAATAGTTTAAAGTGTTATGGAAATAAAGTTGAGTTGAATTGACTACAACTGAGCACAAGCCTAGCAAACAGAAGCAGAGCGAAAACGTAATAAAAGAAGGAATTGGACAGATATCAAGGCATAAAAAAATGTGTTAGAGCAAACTCAGGCAGCTGAAAAGATTCACAAGCAACAAGGAGTTTGCAATATTTCTGCTCCCTGGATACGTTTATCATCCACCCATTTTCTAACCCACTTAAACTCACGAGCTGTCTTCGGGCAGTAGGAATGGTACACCCTGAACTCGTTGCCAGTCAATCACAGAGATGAGCAACCATCCGCGCTCACACTCCGACATAGGGACAGTTTAGAGTGTTCCGTGACCCTGCCATGTATGTTTTTGGAATGTGGGAGGAAACCGGAGTACCCAAAGAAAAGCCATACAGGCACAGGGAGAACAAGCAAACTCCACAAAGCCGGAATCGAACCCTGCACCTCTGCACTATGAGGCCGACGAGCAAACCAGTCGACACTGGGCCGCCTCGTGCGTTTTGCTTGTTTATCAGATGCACACAGCTTGGTCCAGTTAGAAACAGGCACTTTGCGCCATTGTGACCATGAACACGGCAGACTCATTTTGAATCCAAGGGAAGCGACTGCTCTTATTCCCTTTATAATCATCCCACGAGAGGTCACAAACCGATTTGCTAGAGTCCATGTAGGAGGTCGAAGCACACAAAGTAAATGTATGAGGAAGTGCAAGCAGACCCTTATGGCCGATCGCAGATCACCGCCATGAAGTGGGCACTTGTAGACCACCTTCCTGATCGTCACTGAAGGTCGCAGCATAATTAATTCTGCAGTCTATAAAATCATTTTGTCTGGCAATTTCCAGAAAAATGCTTGAAAATGAATCGGGAGAAGCTTGATTATGCAACAATAGAGTGACCCAAAACACACTGCCAACACATCAAGTACTTCATCAGGCGGGAAAAAGTAGAAGCTCTGGCCAAATGAATCAGAGGACCTTGGCCTCATAGAGCCTGCATTTTACCTGAAATAAAAGCGGGAATTCGGAACTTTTGTGCGATCTTCATCTTTTGATCTGAAACTCAACTCTCTTCAGGACACAACAAAAACAAAGGAATCGACCTTGCTGTTCCAATACTTTTGGAGGGGACTGTATGGTAATGCAGGAGAACATGAAAAATGGAATATTTTCATTGGAGGGTATCCAGCATGGCTCATCTTCTGGTGCAATACTTCACAAGGAAAAAGAGAGGAGAGGAGGGGGTGTTGATAGAAGGTAAAGATGTGAAAGAGCACCACAGCACGTACAAAGTAAAAGTTAAAAATACGTTGCACACAGTGGAGACTGAAAGCTGAAAAGCTCTCAGTAGGTAAGAATAAAGACGATTTGAAGAGTTGAGAGCGCCCAAGAAGAAAACAGTGGGCGGGTTGGGAAGAGACTCCCTGAGTTTGAGAGGCACAAAAGTGGCAGTCGGGGGATGTGGAGTTGGTTCATTTGTCACTGCCACATCAGTTACTTTCTCCTTCCTAACTGCAAGGACAGGATCTGGCCCACGACCCAGGCCCCGATTCCCAACCCCCTCCCAACTCACCTCCCCATCCTCTTCCATCCTCCAACCCCTGCCAGCACCTGCCCTGTCTCCCATCGCTGGGAATAAAACCATGCAACACTGCACTCGCACAATTTCGTCTGCCTGTGTGGACATGTTCATTGAGCTTAATCAAATACATGTCTCCGCAGCAGTCGCAACATATAGCCCGAAGGTAAATTATCCAGCCAATGGCATGCCTGAGTGGTGCTAGCATCTATTTTATGCGATCTTGTGAAGCGGTTGTCCTTTGAAAGAGGGCGATCAAAACAGATATGCTGCATTTCTTCGGTATACAATATTAGATTTAATATATATATTATGTCCTACACAATATACAGTAACTCTTCCACAGAGGCAGTAGCATGTTGGCAAAGTCGTACAAAGGCTTTTATTGGCCGGATGTGGACCCTGACCGGGCGAAAGTAATGCATACGATGCTGGTGCTTCCTCGGTAAAAACCACTCAGTCAAAGGTTTTAAAATGCTCTTTGGCTTGAGAAGCATGACGCTGTTGGAAATTATTTTGCATGCTTTTTCCCCTGTGGAAAATGTGTCTATGCAAGGGTAATTAACAGGAATTGTCTTTAGAACATCGCAGAGCCCGCAATTGCTGCACCCAAGTGTGGTATATACAGGTATTTTACATGCACACGCACACACACACACACACACACACACACACACACACACACACATATCTATCTATCTGTCTATCTATATACATTCATTCATTTTCCGATCCGCTTCATCATCACGAGGGTTGCGGACGTGCTGGAGCCTATCCCAGCTGTCTTTGGGTGCAGGCGGGTACTGGTTGCCAGCCGATCGCAGGTCACACATAGACGAACAACCATCCGCGCTCACACTCACACCGAGGGACAATTTAGAGTGTTACATTAACCTGCCACGCAAGTTTTTGGGATGTGGGAGGAAACTGGAGTACCCGGAGAAAACCCACTCAGGCATGGGGAGAACATGCAAACTCCACACAGGGAGATCGGAGCCGGAATCGAACCCTGCACCGTGAGGTCGGCGTGCTAACCACTGCTCACCGAGCCTCTATCTATCTATCTATCTATCTATCTATCTAGATATATATATCTATAGATATATCTATAGATATAGATATATATATATATCTACAGTATATATATAGATAGATATATATGTGTGTATAAAATGTATAATTTTTTGTTTTGCTGCTCCTACAGTTACAGTATCTGGCAATCAGTTTCCAATTAGTACATGCAATCACCGCCCCTACCCACCGTTCATCTCGTTGTGAGCATACCATATGTCTTGCTTGAGAATCTCGCTTTTACTTTGAGGAAGTATTTTCTCCCGAGCTACCTTTGCCATTTTGACAGCAGGGCTATTCATTCAATCAACTTTCATTGCTTTTTACCATCACTTCATATAGGTTGACATTCATCTCTGCTGCCGGTGATTTGTTCACTGCTTATCTTTTATTTTCCACCAAATGTCAATAACGCAGCTGTGGTCGCACGACTGATTGGGAACAGGAGCTTGTTTATTGAAAGCAACAGCTCTGAGATGAATTTTGAGGCAAATTAGTTAATAGCTCAACATCAATTTACGACATGTACTGTAGAGATTGTTATTCGTTCATTATTTCATTTACGAAGGGAAATTTTCATGACTTGCTTTACAACACAATACGCCTAACCGCACACACACACACACACACACACACACACACACACACACACACTCACTCACACACACTCATTAGTGGTGAATAGTTTGTCAAAAACTTTCCCCTTGATCTAATCCAAACAAATTTTGTTCGGCAATAATCCAATACTTGTTTTGATGTCAGCATGAGGCATGCCGAATTGCTTCAAAACAATATATGTGTATTTATAGCTGCTCTGACAATGTTTATTCATTTTATGTCAGAAAAAAAAAATATCCCCAAATGCCCCATGCTAGACCAGACGTCAAAATAGACTCCCATAAAAAAAATTTAAAAAAAACCATCAAATCTGATTCGTTGCCGGGCCAGGTTTTTTTTTTTTTCGCTCTTGAGCTGATCTAGGGTTTAGATTTTAAAAGTCGCTTTGAAAACCGTGTCGGTCTGTGGAAAATTTGGGTCAAGCTCATCAAGCAATAATAAGCAGTGCGCCAGTCACGGTGCTGAAACCTCACAGCTTCATGACGTCGTTCCCAATAGAGGAGGTGACCGAGCTGGCATTTGCTAAAGAGAATGCTCGGAAATTATAAAAGAAAATGTGAAATCTCAGATGGGATCTATCTCAGCGCAATGATTCTTGCACTGATTTACATTTTATGATATTGTGAATTATGTACTGCCTTTCTAATGAGAAACATAATTTAATGAGCCTACAGTTAAAACAGCTGTCGCCCAAACATCTTTGATTTGAGAGTGATTATGACCCAACAGTTGCATTTGAGAAAATGAAATGCTTTTTTGATTAAAATACTGCTGACATACCGTTGGGTATAAAGATAAGACGTGGCTTTTTAATGACAAATCAAATACGTTTTATGCCATCTGTTACCGTGCACCTTTGAGGCTGACTGGTCTTACAGGTGTCTGTGGACCAGAACGCTTCCCTAATGGACCTTAATGGATTTTATAGTGCGGTGCAGACTTCTAATGGGGCAGTATGTCTGATGGGGATGCTCCTCTCTGGCCCTCCTGGGCCATTTCGAGGTTCCTAATGTGACCTGAAGAGAAGGATACATAATGTATCAGTAGGTTCTCTCGGTGGGAGGGTTAAATAAAGTGGAAAGTGCGCGAGAGTCAAAACACTTTTTTTGAGCATAACATGCTTGACCTTAATGGATTTTATAGTGCGGTGCAGACTTCTAATGGGGCAGTATGTCTGATGGGGATGCTCCTCTCTGGCCCTCCTGGGCCATTTCGAGGTTCCTAATGTGACCTGAAGAGAAGGATACATAATGTATCAGTAGGTTCTCTCGGTGGGAGGGTTAAATAAAGTGGAAAGTGCGCGAGAGTGAAAACACAGAAATGGAAGGTTATGAGAATTTGTAATAGTAAAGGGGATGGGGGGTTGGGGGTTGGGCGGAAGGGGGTGGGGGGGACCTAAAGAGACATTAAAGCTGCCGGAGGAAGAAAAATACCACGGTGGATTATTGAGGGAC
>NW_017837215.1:910974-962149 GCF_001891065.2 Hippocampus comes
TGGGGGGGACCTAAAGAGACATTAAAGCTGCCGGAGGAAGAAAAATACCACGGTGTATTATTGAGGGACACTTTGGTGCTAAGCTGCTTATTGATAAAAGCAGTAATCTGCCTGGCAGAAGGTAAGGAGGCTGGGATGTGTGGTGATATAATATTGCAGCTGAGGGGAACGCCATCAGAAAGCTGAGCCTTCACACAGCTTTACCGAAAAGAGTTGCTCTTTTTTTAAAATGTTTTATTTATTTTTTTAAAGCATAACTGCCGGAGGAAGAAAAATACCACGGTGTATTATTGAGGGACACTTTGGTGCTAAGCTGCTTATTGATAAAAGCAGTAATCTGCCTGGCAGAAGGTAAGGAGGCTGGGATGTGTGGTGATATAATATTGCAGCTGAGGGGAACGCCATCAGAAAGCTGAGCCTTCACACAGCTTTACCGAAAAGAGTTGCTCTTTTTTTAAAATGTTTTATTTATTTTTTTAAAGCATAAATAAAGGGAATATGACATGTGCCAATCACAAAAAAAGAGCATATGAGCCTGAGGGGAAGGGAAAAAAAAAGCAGAGGATTTTAGATTTCTGGTGTCCCATCCGACTTAATTAATAGTGAGAACATTTTTTTAAAGGTAGATACATATAGAATTCGATGGTGTCACTTTAAACCCTTGCAATTTTCTTTACAACTTCCAGAAGGCTTATAATTTATGTAGGATTTAGTTGCAAGAAAAGAGAGCTTGGTTGGATTTTTTTTATTTTTTTGTGCCTTGCATTTTGTGCTTTATTCTTTTGTCTCAATGTAGTCTGGAGACAGCTTTAACTAGTTCAGAGAAACGCATTGTTCGGTCAAATTTTGGCTCAGAGGTATTGGACGAAAACCCCCAAATGCTACCAGATGCTATTTTTCTCTGAACATTGAGACATTATTTTTCAGTCTTTTATAATCCTAAAATAGACAAATACACAATCGTGATGCTCTTATTTCTGCTATATTGCTCAGCCAGCCTGTGCTCCACTTAGTCCAGGTAGATATTGCCATTCAAACCGAACATTTGGAACAGGCCACTGGTTGGGGTGGGGACACACACACACACACACACACACACACACACACACACACACACACACACACGCACACACACAGTTTCTCATTTCCCGCAATGTTCTTATTAGCCTCAAGTTGGCCAACAAAGAGAACCCATTTTGTCACGTAAGACTTTTGAACACGGTATTTATAAATAGTGCCATGCCCTGTGTGCGCGTATCTTTGCAAGGCTGACTACATTAGCAAAGACTCTCCCCAAATCTAACTGAAAATCTTGTAATTCCATTTGTGCCGGTGTGAAACCGGCTCACTAATCTTTATTAATTACTCTAACATCCATCAGAGAGAACATGAAATCTATGCTTACATGAGGCTAGTTTTCATTTCTGACGGAATGTGAGTTATCAGGAAATATATGGACAAGTCCGTGCAGTCATGGAGGGAACTTGAATAAGAGACATCAGCAGACGGGTAAAAAAAAAAAAAAAAAAAAAAAAAAAATGTAAATATGCTGAATATAACAGGCGGTCATCTGCATAATAGACAGAGTTCTTTTTTATCATGAAAAGCCAGAGCCACAGTTGACAGTATCATCTTGCATGGCTCAAACACGCGCCTTGCCCATCTGTCCACAAACTTCAAAGAATGTTTGGCAATGCTAGGTGATATTTTGAGGCTGCTCCAGCTACATTAAACAAAGTCTTAAATACTTTCTTCTCACCTAGCACGCTTGCGGTTGTGAACTCTTGGTAACATTACAACGCTGTCACAAAATATTCTGGATAGTCCTTCGGCTTTTGGATACAATTTCAGGATGAACGTAATCACGCTATAAGTGTTCCAGGTGAGATGAGTCCCTAGTTCAATTTGGATTGATATTTAAACTTTCACATTGCTCAATGGTGAAATCCTGAAACAACATCTAACTATTCGGATTTAGGAATATGGCAGACTGCCATTTTGTTGGGTGTTCCCAAGGGCACCAGGGGACATAATACACGGTGTTTTCCACCTGTGTTTCTCGCAAATAGGGTCCAATGTATTGTTTTTTGAGGTTGTTTTAGTGTTTATTTGATTTGATTACAATACATTTTGGGACCATTGCCATAATCAACTCGGGACGGGTATACAATACCAGTCACAACCCAGAGAATACACCTTAGTCTCCAAGGATGTCTGTTTTTCATAAACTGCACAATGAAATGCCTTGAAGTGAGGAAACAATGCCGATGCAATTACAGGAAGGTTAAATGATTTCAGCAGAGAAAATACACATTTTGATTTTAGACTTCCCATTCTGTCTCAAGTTCCGGAAAATGTGCACAAAGAGCTGTGGGTGGCGTCTGCGTGGGCATCCTGTATATGTGTGTGTGTGTGTGTGTGTGTGTGTGTGTGTGTGTGTGTGTGTGTGTGTGTGTGTGTGTGTGTGTGTGTGTGAGAACTGTGTCTGAAAGGCAGATATAATGGAGAGATAAAATAACGGATAAAAAGTTCTGCCTCATTTCTTCTTGCATAGCTCTTAGAAAAATGACTTTGTTTGAGGTTTCTCTCAAGTCCATGTAAGGAATAAATGTTTCAGCCGTTGGCAGAGGTGGGGAGTAAAGAGCGACATTTAGTCCATTATATTAAATCAGTAATGTTTTTGAAAAAGTTCAATTGGCCACGCAATAAATCAGAGCAAAAAGATAAATGTAAACGGACTTTTATATGTTCATGTTTCGTTATCCTGAATTTCTATTGTCACAATATTGTTTTTTATCAATTTTTTCCAGTGTTCCAGTCCCATTTCTGTGTGTATTATCCTTTTTATTTCAGTTGAATGCTTTTTTTTTTCTATTGCACTTAGTCACCTGAAGCTGTTTGAATGTGATGTATAATTAACTTGCACTCATACAATGATTGTAATAAATTAATGAATAAGCTGGCAAGCAAAATACAGGCGCCCACCCGGCACCACCAAGCGACAGAGATACGGCATATAGAGTACACATTGTGTTCTACAACAGTACTTAATCATAATTTCATAGCAGTATACATACCATTTCATCTGTGCTGTACGTTGCACATACAGCGCATTTTACAATAAAGTTGTACTTGACTTGATAACGCGCTGGTTACATTCAAACGAATGGGAGTGAGCACTGCCTTTCAGTGTAATATAATCTTGCCCATTTTCCCTTTCTGTAGGAACCTGTGTTTTCCTTGACTGACACCATCTTTTTATGGATTAAAAAAAGTGATATGGTGCAACATATTTTCAGAGAAGCCTCAGAACACGAGACAGGGTTGCACGGTTAAACATCGTAAGGAGTCCTTATACCAAATCAGTAGATGCGGGGGGTGAGTTGCCCACTGTCTTTTTTTTTTTTTTTTTTTGCAATGATTGAATAGATAGACTTATGCAAACATCAGTGGTTGCTTGATATCTCGTAGAACCTCTTCGATGCCGAAGCCTCACATCGCGATATGCATTTAAGACAACTGTGATGCTCCTTCAGGTGATAGCTTGAAAATAAATTCCTGATCGAAGCATCCAGAAGCAAGGAGTTTCCCAAGCATGGCACAAACAGGAAAACATCAGTTTGACTTGCAGTCAGAAGAGGCAGCCTTAGATTCAGTTTGTGTTTACCTAACATGCTTACAAAAAAGAGCTGCATTGTCTGGTGAGCCAGCACTGCTGTCTCACGAGATTAAACAAAGAAAGGCGATGAAAGACTATTTTGAATGGCTAAATTAGCAATCATTTGTCATTTTCTAAAGGTTCCCTTTAGAAGAAAATACTTGAGTGCAATTTTGGCTACTCTATCTACCTTTGACCGTTGGTCTGAATTTGTTATCATTCCATTTTTAAGGAATGCCTAACGTTCACACAGTATGCACCTTTAAGTAATAGACCAGATTAATTAAGACTCGCTGACTCATTCTTTACCCTCTCAGGCTCTGCGAATCCTCTGGATTGGCTTTAGGGAGCAGCAGGAAGGTAATCAGATGAACAGCCAAAGTGGAACACAACACGTTGACTTCGGATTTTCACGCCGTCGCATGGAACACATGTTTTCCACAAATGTGGAACTCTCATTAGAGGGGTGTGAAAAAAGGTGCGAGCGCTTGGACCCAACAGGGCTAATTATCAGCTCCTAATTGCTGATGTGAGTCACGGGTTCCTGCAGCAACCATCATGCAATATCACACGTTCAAATGTGACAAGAGACAAAACTGAAGTTGCACAACGGTGAGAGGATGTTTGCCATCAGCTTGGCGTTTAAATCAGTTGTTATGGATATGACTGCACAGCAATTGTGTGATAACCTCTCGTGGCATTTATTATCCATGACGACTTAAGAAGGAAATGTAGTTTAAACAAATGTCATACGAAATGAATCACTCGTTCATTTTCAAAATAAATCTTTCATGTGATTAAATTTGAATGAGCCTCGTGTCGACAATTTATCAGGTACGCCCGCACAGTGCACACTAATGATGAACAAAAAAAAAAAAAAAAGTCAAACTTTCCAAGTGTAATAATAGCGAGACACTGTCAGAGAGGTGCAGTGCATCACCAATGCTCTATAATCTGCACAAAGATATGCATTGCGCGTTCACATTTACACAAAACAGCATATGGGTAATTATTTCCCATACGCATTTATTGCACATGCGCACCCTAGTATAAAATTCTTATCTACAATAGAGAGTTGTAGACCTGAGGAAAACCTCCAGCGTCCCCACTTTAATTAAACCTTTCATACATGCTGTAACCTGATAACATGATAAGCTGCCCACTGTTGTAACCGCTGTCCCTGAAAGGGTTAATATTACCATCACGTAAAGTATGCAGAGTTGCAAGAACAACACTGTTCATATTAGGGTAAAAAGGGCACCAGGCTACATCTGTCGCTATTATTTCGCAGCTAGTTAAATTATATATTTTGGTCAATCTGTTCTTCCTGATGTGAGATGCGATGTCGTACATGAAACAACATCTGTAGCTGAGTTATGTCATCGAGCTGGGACATCTGTTGACGTTTTACAGCCTGCCAATCATTGGGTATTTTGTCATATGCCTTTCTGTTATCGTATTGAAAAAGTAATGTCAAGTGCTGAGAGCTTACATCTGTGCCGCAATTTCATCTTACACTATTATACTAAGAGACACATTTACACGCGCAGGCAGACATGAGCCACAGAGACACACCCCGTGGCTTTTGTTCACTTATGTTGTCACTCAAGGTGACAGTGGTGATTGTTCGGTAAACTGACACCATCCACAAAGGCTTGTGATCGCCTATGATGTCAGGTAGAATCTGCTGAAAGTAACAACTAAACCAAAAGTGAGACTGGGACGATTGATGTCTTTATTATGGGGAAAAAAAGCCATTTTTCATAGCAGTCTATTGTCTATTTTTATGTCAGCTATTTTTTTTAAATAAATAATGCCGAAAGAAGTAAGTTTAGACAACTTTCAGCCACCAAATTGTCAAGTTCACGGGGCACATGTCAAATGAAATGCCCATGGTATGCCAGAATGCTCACCATGGCACATAGCAGTCTGCCAAATCCCCCCAAAAGGTGCAAGGACGCTGCACCGTCTATGAATATAGAGCCCAATAAGAGTATGTGCAGACATAAATAACACATAAACCCAGAGGCACACAGGCTTTAAATCCCAAGATCATACTACTTTTCCTTTTGTAAACCCTCTAAGTGTATTTCTATTTCTATGGTAATTTGTAACTTGCAAAAGACGGGACAGATATGTGCCGATAAGTGATAACGGACTCTCTCTCTCTCTCTCTCTCTCTCTCTCTCTCTCTCTCTCTCTCTCTCAAGTAGAGTCACATATGAAGTGTGTGAAGTGGAGCCTAACTCAGCTCACTTTGGGTGAGAGACGATGTTTTTATATATACATCATCGATGTCTACTAACAATTTACAGTAGAGTCTACAACAAAAGATGTTTTCAGAAAGTAGGAGGATCAGGAATGGCCAGAATAAACACACGCAAACTCCAGTGCTCGGTGCCCCAATATCTAGCCACCACTGCATCCAAGTCAAGATGAAAAAAAAAAAAAAAAATGGGTGGGTTGTGTCAAAAATGGTGCCAAAGAAATCATGCAATTGACTCGCTGTGGCGACCCCTTATGGGACAGAGCTGAAAGTCACAACAACATGACAAAAAACTCAAACTAGTTTTCAATTGAATATCCCGCGCATTGTGAACCGTATTTGCTCAACAAAGATGATGAAGAGGACGAGTGAAAACAATTAACAGAAAACTGCAATGATGGAGCAGTAACAGGTCTGCCAAACCTTTTTGGATTGGCAGTCAATGATATGGTGACAAAATACTTTCCATGTCAGATATATTGTAAAAGTGCTGTTATTTGAGTAGATAGTGCTTTTTTTTGCCAAATAGGATGTCCTAGATTTATCATTTCTTAAAACGAAAAAGAAATACAATAGTATTGCATTTATTCATTCATTCCATTGACGAATGTAGCTTTGCACACACATTCATCTGTCACATGGCATCCAGATTGTCCAATGACCTTACCTGTTTGTTGTACTTGGGTTGACTGGTCTTGTAGCTGTAATCAGAGTATTGGTCTGACCCAGTAGAGTTGTCATCTCCTCCAGTCCCTACAAAGGTATTGGTAGCCGGAAGGTCCTGGACTGCCTGATGTTTTTGTGAACCTGAGGGAGACTGGGCCTGCAGCTGAATGGAGGGCAATGGGGAATTAGAGCGGTAGTGCCGACCTATATCAGGGCTTTCTGGTGAGTAAGTCAGGGGCAGATGTATCCTTGGACTATCATTGACTGCATCAAGGTTGAACTTGAGGCTTTTTTGGAGGCTGACCTCCTCGTCTTCCCCAAGTGGTTTTGGAGATTTCTGAGGTTTTCCTTTCCTACCTCGTTTACATTTGGCGTTTTTTGGTGCCTGTTTGGGTGCATATAAGTCCTTTGTTTCCTTCTTGCCAGGTTGATATCCACTCTTTGTTTCCCTTTGGATGCGGTGTCGAATGAAAACCACCACCAAGATAAGCATAACAACACCTGCGACTCCAGCAAGGCTTCCGAACAAAATGTTGCTCCGTTGTGCCGCAAAGCCATTGTCAGGATCACCAGCGATATCCCTGTCTAGTGGAGTGTAAAGACTGTGTCCAACGAGAGCTTCCACGAAGCTGACATTTGAAATAGTTTCATTGACGTAGATATGGACCAAGGCGGTGGCGTGACGTGTCGGCTTCCCTCTGTCACTCACTTTGACCACCAGGCGATGTAGTCCACCGTATTTTCGGGCCATCTCCTTTGCTAGAGTAATCTCTCCACTGGATGGTGAGATGCGAAACAACTGGTAAGGGTTTCCACCTGCAATGCTGAAGACCAACTCTGCATTGGGCCCGCTGTCCAGATCTTCAGCTTCCACAATTTCCACGTGGCTATCAGGGGAAGCAAGGGGCGATAAAAGCCTAAAAGAAGAATTGGAGGGCTTTGTAACAACAGGATCGTTGTCATTTTCATCCAGTACATTGATGGTAACACCCACATAAGAAGACCTCGGTGGTTGCCCTCCATCTAATGCTTTTAGACGGAAAGTGTAGCTGCTCTCTTTCTCTCTGTCAAAAGATATGCTTGATAGAATGGTGCCAGTTCCATTTTGAACAACAAATTTCCCTCCATCAGACTCCACAGAGAGGCGGACATGAGCGTTTTCACCTTTATCCACATCCATGACTGTCACCATGCCAACTGGGCTGAGGGGAGGCATGTTTTCTAAAACTGAGAAGCTGTAGCCACTAAGCATGAATTTGGGGTCATTGTCATTGCGGTCAAGGACTTTTATCACAACACTTGCCGTTCCTTTATGTACAGGTGACCCTTTATCAGCTGCGGTGACTCGAAACTCATAGTGTTCTTTGTGCTCACGATCTAGCGGGTTACTGGCTCTGACTTCCCCCGTATTTGGATCAATCTCAAAGAGACCCTTGATGGACGTGTCTGCCACAATGCTATAAAGAAGGTCTGCATTCGTGCCACTGTCTGCATCTGAAGCGATAACATCCAAAACCTTTTCTCCAGGTTGGTTTTCTTCAGCAAACTCTACCTCAAACAAGGTTGGGGAGAAGACTGGAGCATTATCATTCACATCAGTTACCTGTACTTTCAATGAGTTTGTCCCAGAGAGCGCTGGATTTCCAGAATCGACAGCCACTATCGCCACTCGATAATCCTTCACCCTTTCATAGTCCAGGGGAGTGGTTGTTTGGAGGAAATATTTCCTCTTGTTGTCACTGGATGAGTCACTGATAGGGCGAAGTTGGAAGGGCACATCTCCTGCAACCACACAAGTGACCACAGCATTCTCTCCTTCATCCTGGTCAGATACTTGCACCAGAGCAACAGCTGTTCCCACCGGCATGTCTTCTGAAATGTTAGCTACTCCTTCACTGTGTGTCACAAGACCAATTCCACGTATCTCGACAGCTGGTGGATTGTCATTTTGGTCAGTCACCTCAATGGTGACAAAGGTCTTTGAGCTCTTGGGTTGTGGACCTTTATCCCTTGCCACCACATAGAAGGACAAGCTGTCAATCTCCTCTCGGTCCAGTGGCCCTTTGACATAGATGATACCAGTGGACCGATCAATTCGTAAGAGTTTTGGCACGGGGTCTCCTGCTTGATGAAGGGTGTATTCAATTTCTCCATTTGGGCCCATGTCAGAGTCATTTGCTTTGACCTACAACAGTAAGAACACACAAAAATGACACTTAATTTATGTCTATTATGTGCAACCATGTGCCAAAAAAAAAAAAAAACAATAATTATTTGATCTGGCAACGAAAGAATGAAACCATAATCTGAAAATATATAGTTTTAGCACAATTTGTGACAACCATTAGTTTTACTTTAAAACAGGCAGGTAAATGGACCACAGGAAAATGGTTTCATGTAAGAAAATATTTAGTCTTACCTGCAGCACAGAATGTCCCACTGGACTATTCTCCAATACTTCTGCCTCATAGGTCAATTTTTCAAACTTGGGTGAATTGTCATTGACATCAGTGACGACCACTCGCAGCAAAGCACTGCTGTAGCGCTGTGGGTTCCCTCCATCCACTGTCTTGATGGTAAGGTCATAGGAATCTTTCAACTCACGATCCAAGTTGCCCAGAACAATAAGTTGTGGGATCTTGCCACCCCTGTCATCCGCCACTTGCAAACCAAACAGTGTTGCTGCGTCTTGTCCCGCTGTCAGGGCATAATCACTCACCCCATTCCTATCGGAGTCTCTGTCGGTTGCTAAAGGTATGGAGAACAGTGCCCCCATGATTGTGTTCTCAGGGACGGATATGGTCAGCACAGAAGAAGGGAACTGAGGGGTGTTGTCATTGATATCTTGCACCTCGATGCGTCCTTCAATGAGTCTCGGGCTCTGATTCTGGATCAGATCTGTCACAGATACTTCAAATTCCAGGTAGCAGGGCTTACCCCGAACAAGCATCCGGCAGTCTCTCAGTGTCTCTCTGTCGATGGGGATCTCAGTGGTGAAAATATCTCCGGTCTTTCCATCAACACGTAGGTAAGGGGCACCAACCTCCAGCTTGTACAGATGGCCTGAGTCTGGCAGCCCCTGGTCTGCGGCCAGACTGCCAATAAGTGTGTTGGGAGGTTGCTCCTCCTGGACCCGATATAGAATGCTGCCTTCAGCAGAGCTGCGGAGCAGCACCAGGAGCCAAAATAGCATCACGAGTAAATTTTGTTCCATGGGGTCATGAGAAGATTTTCCTGTAAAACAACCAAGATAATTTTTGTCAATGTTTAATTTCCATTCTATACCACAAAGTGGGTGCTCGATTGTGGTCATTCAACAGACTGTCAGTGCGCTTGGTGGGTGTGATCTCCTAAGGTTGCGCCTCAAGGACTTGATTTTATAAGATCCCAATGACCACTAAATTGAGTGTTGACGACCACTTTGAGATTGTGTGAGCCATTGGCAACAAATGGAAAAAGAGTGGAGAAAGAAAATTTAAAAGAAATTGTTGCGCTTTTTAAAATTATTTTTCCTGAGTACACGGGAATTGGCAATATCTTCTCATCCTGCATGAAACAGCTTTTAAAAATTGGCACGGTACGCCAGAAAAACTGCTCAGGGAGAGTCACAATGAGGTGAAATGGCATTGAAAGCACTTGACGAAGTCAAATGGGCAAAATTGCCACCCCGTTCATTTTCACTGCACCTAATACCTAATCGCGCAAACTACTTTGAGATGTAGATTCGAATGTAATAATGAAGCAAGCTTAATGTGGCATGTAAAAATCCGAAACAAATTTTGTTGACGAATTTTCAATCTTTAAATACCGCTCTTAAAAGATAGGTGAAAACCAGCCGCACCGTGCATAATGATGACTGAGGTTATTGTTGCCGTAAGAAGGAAAAGGCCAAATGAGAAACGCCTGGGGAGAATATATCTTTTCCACTCATGGAAATACTTCTGAAATGCCAGAATACACAAGGTTGGTAGGTCGCCTTCCACATCTGTTTGCCTGAGGAATAAATGTTCACCTATTTTCCCAGCTGCAAACATTTAAAACAGGCCCATTTTGTTGAGATTTCACGAACAGACGGCGAGTGCTATTACCATTGCTCAAATGTTGGCGCGAGCCTTAATCGCATAGTTTTGCATGTTTTTGGAAACAGGAAAAAATATATATACAGTATTTCGAAAACATATTGTTTTTGGGGGTTTTTTTTGTAATTATGATCAAGTTGTTCAGACTAACTTAAAAAATGATTTCAGCAATGATGCTATTAAGCTTACAGAAATTAATGGTCAATATAAAATACGCATATAACCTTGTGCTAAATCGCCATGGTATGACAGAGCGTGAGTTTCATTTTGTGAGCCACATGGCCATCTGAACTCACTGAAGGTTTGAGAGCTTCTTCTCACACAGATGACACACCAACATTTCAATTCAAATGTCTTTCCATGCTCCGCTGCTAGTGATAAACTCAAACACTGGAATAATTTCGTTTGAATTCTAACCTTTCAACAACTGTAATTACAGCACATTATTTGCGGGTCTTTGATCCGTTTTTCCTCCAGCATTCTTTATTTTCCACGGGGTGTAATCATTTTCTGTGTGACCGAGTTGTGTGCGTAATTTAAATAAGAGGACCCTTTGGGGTTAAGTATCAAGGTCCAGTGCTCTGAAAAACTTCGGTGGATAAATTTGCCACATTTGTATGTCCAAGCGGGGTGTTTCATCACGAGATCATGACACTTGATTTTGACTCAGTTCATGACATTTCACCTGGGCACTAGGTGTTAGTGATGAATTAATATGATGAATAAATGATCGCCAATCGCGCATATATATACTGCATATTTATTATGGTCCTCACAAGTGCATAATAATTATAGCTTGAACACATATCTATAAGAATGTGTCTTGCTCTAGTTTTCCCCATGGTGTGACATCATCATCCCCATTTTCATTCCATTTACTTACAGAACTAATAGGCGTGCCTTGATTGTGACATGATTGTTATGGTTGATGACACTCATGACTTAATATCTTCCAGTTGGCCTCTTGCCTGTCTTCCAGCTGGCGCCATGCCTTGCAGTCACAGCAAATTGAGCCTCTTTTCTTTCCCTTTGTTTACATTTGAATTCAACATCATGCTGTTCGTGTCGTATGTTTAATCTGTGTTAGGGAATGTTTGAGAAAACATTCTTCCGCAACTATCTCACGACTCTTAATTGAAAGCATGACAGTGCTATGTTCCCCCAATCTTACAATCGAGGTAGATTTGGGAGCATAATTTGGAGGATGTAGACTTTATGCTTCACCACAATTATGAAACATAATGCAAAATGAGAACATTAAAACTGCAACAACTGCAAGGATTGCAGTTTCCTGCAACTCAGCACTTTATTCTCCCTAAAAATGCGATTATCGTCTGCCGACCCAGATGGTGTGGTCACCCGAACAGCTCCAAGCTGATTAAAGCAGTTCCTGACAGATAACTAAGCATATTTTTTTTCTTATTGTTCATCGAGATTCACAGAATTACACGAGGCTGCGGGTGACCGCAGAGTTTATGTAGTGCACATTATATCAGTTACATTTATTGATGATTGACTTCAGTTGAACATCAGATGAATATTTAATATCTGAATTCAAGCTGAAGAAAGTCAGAACAGGCAAGCAAACACGTACTCCAAAGCTGAAGATGCAAAGCCAGTGAACACACACAAAACTTGCGTGTGCGTAATCTTTTGTGCAGAGCACACAGTTTTCAATGGTAACACAGTTTTTCTTTTGTCTGCTTTGATTATTGTACTAAAATATCAACATCATACCCTTTCTGCTGCCCTGCTTCAATACTTTCAAATATTGTGATACAACTTTTGCCTTTTCCTTCATATAACAAAATGGTAATTTTGAGTGTAGGAGGGCTGCCAAGATCCCTCTGAGATTTGGACATTTCCCGATCATTGTTTTGCTTGGAAGATAAGTTTGAGTGTCACTGCTCTAATTGTACAAGGCACTGAACAGCAACCAACCAAGATCAGCAGTGACCCCAAGAACTTCAGGAACAGGAAGCAAAATTGACTGTGTGCCCCGCAAAAATAAGATGAATAAGAATATGTGACTTACTTTTACCATTTGAACGGAAATGCTACTGGATATGTTGGTATCAAGGCATTTGAATATGGATACCTTTGCGCCAGTTGTCACACTATCTTCGAGACTGTTTTTCTTTTTTTGTTCTGAAAGTGCAACTCAGCAAGAGAAAAAAAAAGCAACACATCCAGAGACATTTACCTCTATCAGATCAACATTCATCATACTGTATAATCTCATGCTGTGATCATGCAATGGTCCAGACGATTCCTTCGTGGAGAAAAAAAAAATGTGGACGCATGCCGGTGGGCCTTTAAAGGCCATCTATAACTGCCTAATCGCTGTGCGATATGCTCTATCTTCTGCAAAGATGTTTAACTTTGCAGAAAAGAGTGCAGTCCAGGCTTAAAAAATAAATAAATAAATCACCACTCGGTTTTAGGACCCTGAAGAGGCCAAAGGAGAGGCTTGCCGTGCAGAAAGAACAGTAGATGGCTAAAAGCCAGCTTATTAAGACCATTAGGGTGGCAAGCCTGAAGAGAAAATGGGGCAAGAAAGCCCCTGTCGCATGAGTCATGCATAGCACAACCCTCACTCCGCTAACCTACAAGTCCCAGGAGAGGGTCACCCAAATACACGCTGTTGCTGATCAATGACCTCAATAGATAAGCATCACTCAAAGTGGAAGGAAAATGTTATCTCACTTCCTGCTTAGCTTTCACTTGAGAGTCAGTCGCCACTGATGAAATGCCAAAGATTCAACACACGCATTCCACCCAAACGTATTATGCAAGAAAATGTGGCTAAAATAGGGGACCAACTAAAAAACAAGAACTTATATATTCCAGACACTCACTGGAGCACACATTGAAATGCATCTTATGTATTACATTGTGCACACTAGTGCTTGTGTACAATAATTTTGGTATATAATGAAAAAGTATACAGAAATTGGATTTCATTTTTCATTATTATTCACTTTTTTATTCACCAATTGGAAGCTAGCTAAGTCCACTGCGAGGTTTTTGTTGAGTTCCCATTATGGTTCCTTGCGGAAAATGGTCGAAATATATCGATATATTTTTGCTTTCTGAGAACGCATGGAAGGTTCTTTCCTATCCTCTTCACTCTTCTGTTCCACACATGACTTCCAATGTCATTTTGAATGACAGTGAACTCCTCCAGTTCCTTTTAGCATCTGACCGCAAGCCTCCATTTAGGCAGCGCTCCCTAAGGCTTCAGTGCCTTCAGTGCCATTACTAACAGCTAAGCTTTTTGCAGCAAAAACATCCGTTTAACTGCAAGGTGATTGATTCTCACCTGGAGCCCTCACATAGTGCTCGACCTTTGTCACCCCAAGATTCAGGAGCAAATTTCAACTTCTACAAGTCTATTATCAACTTTTAGCGATATATCAGACTGTGCAGCTTGTGTCCCAAGAGAGCTACACTTTCAAGCCTTATTGTACAGACAGTGCTGACCTTAGTGGTAATAAGGTCTTTTGGAAAGGATGTTCCAGCCAAGTTTGTAAACAGTACAAACCCTGCATGTCTTTTTGTCTGACTTTTAGACCATTACGTGATTATATGACAGCTATCAAATAGCATATCAAGTATTTTGCAGCGCATAAAACGACACGGGTGAGAGGACAAACAAAGCAAAGTGGGCAAATAAATTGATTTTTTAGGGACAAGCAGTATTGACGAGCATGTAGCATGGCTCTTTGAAAAAAATGCATCTGCATCACTATTCCATAGCTACGTTCCTCTTTCTATTTCAAAAAGTGCATTCTGTAACCTAACCATAATTAAAGATGTGTCATATCTTTTGTTTGAGACAATAACAAAGGTATGAAAAAGAATTTCTAAGACAATTATGCTGCAGCCCCCGTGCACCTGTCCTGGTTACCATAGAGACAGATGATCTATGACTGTGGACTGAGTCAACGCAGTGACTGACTGGCTGACATTTGCTGTGCTACAGGTACAGACAAAATGACTCAAGCAGAAAATCTGCCAAGGCATGTTGGTAAATTAACAAAAAGCAAAGTGGTAGACTAGCATTGGAAAATGTGATTGGAGGAATAAATTAATAATTTTGTACTTTGATGTTGCTTGAAAGCAGCTGCATGAGAGAGGATAGGACAGTATCATGGGTTCTCTGCAGAACTGTAAAGGTTCACTTTTTTCAAGCTCACATGTTTCTAGTGAGGGGTCTTCTCCCCCCAGGTTGGAGGACAGAATGACAATGGATGATTTTATGATTATTTTTTTCATAATGTAATTTTCTATATTGGATGCCTTTAGCCTTTAAAAATCCATTGCCCTCTTCCACACATACTTTATAATGACTGACATCACATTGAGTGACCTAAAATGGTTGAGCTTTGCAAAGAATTGATTACATTTTTTTGGGGGAGGTGGGGGGGGGTGGCTGTGCACAGTGTATTTGGACTAACTCACCATGTAGGCCACTCCATGGAAGATCATTTCTAAACTATGTTAAGTGTGGTCAGGAACACTGCCAGTTATAATGGCTAAAATTCCCCCCCTCATTTTTTTTTCATTTGAGTACAAAAACAAAATTTAATTAATTATTATACTCCCCCCCTCATTTAATGGCACATCAAATTAAGCTGAAAGACTTTTCCCCCCCTTATCAAAGCTTGGCCTAATCTCATCTCTCAACATGCCCACTGCCTTGAGCTCTTCACAGATGAGATCACCACATTGAGGGCTCATGTTACAGGCAGTTTGTGGGATATGGGCTAGAACGCTTTACAACCCTGTTGTGTTTGTGGACTGTTTTGACGGCCTTGTAGTGTGTACACTATGTGTCTAGCAGACTATTAAAATGAGCCTAGTGTTCGGTGGAGTGGGGAGAAACAACACCCAAGACTCTCACTTGGAGCGGGAGGGGTGGGGGCTGTGGGGGGAGCATTCCCATGTGGACGCGCACCTTCCATTCCTATCCGAATGGAAGCACCAGCCATTTACAGACTGATCATTTGTTATTTTGCGCACCAATGTTACTCATGAGGAAACACACCGAACTAATTCACGCAATTAGTGCGAGATTTGTAGCGAAAAAGAAAGGACGGGAGAGAAATGTTACAAATTGATCGCATTTTCTGCTTCACAGAAGCTACTATAGAATGCAATTACCGCATAGCGTTCTGTGCAATTGATTTGTACTCTTGAAGCTGAAGTGCAACGGTATGCGCGCATGCGATCCTGCAATACCTTTTTCTTTTTTTTTTCTTTTTTCTTTTTTTTTTTGCACCTATCAATCACTACAGCCTCACACTTTTTTTTTCTTTTTTTTTGCACCTATCAATCACTACAGCCTCACATCTCGGCACGATTTCACTGATGCGTAAATGCGCCACGGTGGGCAACTTGTTGTTAGTGGACCGTCGAAAAATATGTTCCGAATGAGCTATAACACATGACCAAAAAAAAAAAGCGATGCAATTAAACAGTTATTTGTAATATTTATATTTTGTAATGTACAGTACCTGAACGAGAGACTTGGATGAGCGTTTTGTCACAATCCGTCCAAAAACTGGTACATCCACCAACCCAGAATGCCTCCTCAAAATAACTTCAGCTGTCACTCAGTCCGGTTATAACTTTCCCGCATTAAAATTCAGAAGACTGCAACCTCGTCTGGTCTCCCGACAGTGGTCAAGGGAGACTGATTTGTTCCCACTCTCGGCAGAAATATTCTAAGTTTGCGGTTTGCTTTAAATTATCTGACGATTAAAGTGGAAAATGAGAGCCCTCATTCCGTTGGGGATTGCGTTCTTATGAGCCATCTTCAGTCCTCAGCCAAAATGCAACGGCTGCCTTATCTCTTTCGGTCCAAGTTTGTCCACCAGAAAGTAGAAACGAGCGCACTCTGAAAACACACCAAGACGTTAAATGACATCAAGATCGTGGAAGGGCGGCTTGAAAACCGAAAAAAAAAAAACCAAGTTTGTCCACCAGAAAGTAGAAACGAGCGCACTCTTAAAACACACCAAGACGTTAAATGGCATCAAGATCGTGGATGGGCGGCTTGAAAACCGAAAAAAAAAAAGAATAAAAGAGCTCATCTGAAGCAGTTCCAGGGAGCAAGTGGTGGTGAGATGCTATGGCTGACTTGCTCCCTTCGCTGCCTCTCTCCTCTCATCAGAAGGTGGGAGGAGGAGGTGGGGCTCCCATCAGCTGCATAACGCAGCAACTTCACACTCAACATCACGTTATGCCCGGGCTGCCTACCGCGAAATTGTTCGATTCCTCCAGTTTAACGAGATCTCATCTAACTGGGTCACCCCAAATGGTCAAACGCACTTCATTTAAATCAGCGCACTAATTCATTTGGATGCGCTTCTTGCACGCCATTCAATTCCTGCATGCAAAGACCCACTCAACGTATGATGGAAATGATGCCACTTGTTTGGACCTGGAATAACAACAGGTATCATGCGCTGACAGTTTACTTGTTGATATGCATTGCATGTTGAACATGAGAGGACCGAAAAAAAAACGAAGCCACTGGCACTTGTCTGCTCTTTATTCATTTGGCGCCACCCTCAGGCGGTTATTATAAGGAGGCCATACACTGACAAGCTATACTGTTATTGCAACAGTAGAATGGGATTCAATACAAGAGTTTCGTCGAAAAATGCATCAGCAAATATAACGGTCCTAAAATTTAATTTACACTGTCAGGGTGGTGTTAATTAATGAGGTTGTAATGATAGACTTCCTCCTAAGATCCTCATGCAAACTTTTCCAAATTTTTGGGTCACCCTATCAGTGCAGGCAGCGCAGGTTCAGTCCTTACTCAGTAACCGCGTTTTCGTAAATGGATTTCTATCGCTATATGTGCCCTGTGATTAACTTGTCAACCGGTCTTCACGTGTAGTGCCTTTCACCCTGTCAGGAGACAAAGGCTCCATCTCTGGTCGCAGTATAGAAAACGAATAGATGTATGCGTGGTTACCCTGATTAGCTACACAGTAGTCAACATATCAGCCAGTCGTCAGTATGGTCTCGTGTAGTGTAGTTGCACCCAAAATAGACACATTGTTGAAGTCATACCACAAACGGTGAAGATAAAAATTGAGCATTACAATTGTTGACGTTTTGACTGTATTGAATATCTATCTATCTGTCTTTCTATCTCGGACAGCGCAGATCAAAACTGACTAGTACTATAACAGTACTTTTGTATTGTTTGATCGAGTGGCCTCGACTGAATTTCATCCTGCAATTGGTAGTACTGTAATGCTGTATCCTCGATCAGTGTATTATCCACTTGAAACGATATGAGTGAAACATGAGTGAAATGGGTAAAAATTTGGGTGCACCTATTTTGGAATCACTCGAAATACGATTTGAATGTTTTGTTACTTCCACATAAATTATTACATGGCTTAGCACCTTCCTACCTAGTGGTACAGCCCGTTCTATCCGGAAACTTTGTTTATAAGACGCTGGTCTTTTAGTGATTGCAGAGCCAAAAAAAAAGACATCAACAGAGAGCGTTCGCTATTTGGGCTCCAGTAGTCTGGCGTACCCTACCGGGGAAAATTATAGCCGCTACCTCAGTTGAAATGTTTAAATCTCATCGTTAAGCCTTAACTTTTATACTCCTGCATTTAGTTAAACCACATTTAGGTCTGTTTTACTACCGCTTCTCCTCTCTCTTGCCTTTCTTGCTAGGTAATGATGACTGTTTGTGATGATGTTGCTGTATAGATTCTAGATTGACCGAGTGGGACAAGAACTAAGGTGGGCCACTTTCCTCGAGGCGTTGCTATGGAGAACTCTGCATCGACTGATCGATCAGGCCAGGAGGATCCACTTCTCAAAAAGCGTCTGTCTGCGGCACATCATGTTATTAAAAGGGCTCTCATGTTGTCCTAGTTAACACTGTATAGCACTACATTACAGACAAAAGTTGCTTTTGTTGAATTTACTCAATTTTATTTCGTCATATTATTCGTCATATATTCCCATATAATATATATACATTTTATAATATATTGATCATATATCTTTACATATATCACAAATATATTGTCCAATATAAATTGCAATATATTATTAGTTATTTATAAATACAAAATTACATATATTGTGTACTATATAGTGCAATATATTATTAGTTATTTATAAATACAAAATTACATATATTGTGTACTATATAAGTGCATATATTGTAAGTCATTCTGCGATATATTGCAATATATGAAAAGCGGCAATCATTTGTATATTTTGCAATATATTACACTATATAACAATATATTATGGCCAATATATAATATATTGTAAAATATATAGATTGACAATATATTAAAATATATATAATATATTACAGTTAATATATTGGAAAATATATTTTTCTTTCGTAAGGGTTGTAGCAAAATTTCCAATGGCCAAAGAAGCTGATTTGAGAAAATCCATCAACAGCCGAATGTGCGAGCTTCGACACCAGTTGAAGAATAAAACTTTGAATTAGTGGTTATTCACATTTATTTGTTTAGCTATACTAGCTAGCTAGCACGGTTTGTGTGTATGTTTATGTGCATGTTGCACACTCTGTTAAAGTTTACATTAAATGGATTGTCCATAAGTGGATAAGGAATTACAGCAAAATTGTTGTGTGTGTTTCTGTGTGGAATCTCCTCAATGCACAATTTGGACATTTTAATCAAAACTCAGCTATTTATGTTGTCATGTTAGTTAGCCACTCAGTTATTTTGTTAAAGGTGTTATAGTGATGCAAAAGGTGTAGAGCCTCTCTTAAGAATCTTCACCATTTAATGTTGCACTGAAAATATTTACCCCTCTACCTCTGCAGTGTCAGAATTTGTTTTTGAGCTGATGAAAAATACATGGTGACTTTTTATATACCCATTAGTTTGTGTTTAAAAATATTGCTCATATATTTTTATGTTTCTGTATAATATATGATGTATCTGTATATAGTTGGGACATATATTCCCATATAATATATATACATTTTATCATATATTGATCATATATCTTTACATATATCACTAATATATTGTCCAATATAAATTGCAATATATTATTAGTTATTTATAAATACAAAATTACATATATTGTGTACTATATAAGTGCATATATTGTAAGTTATTCTGCAATATATTGCAATATATGAAAAGCGGCAATCATTTGTATATTTTGCAATATATTACACTATATATCAATATATTATGACCAATATATAATATATTGTAAAATATATAGATTGACAATATATTAAAATATATATAATATATTACAGTTAATATATTGGAAAATATATTTTTCTTTCGTAAGGGATGTGGTTTCAAGAAGAAAAGCATATAGATAGATTACATTTTTAAAGTAGACAATACAACTACAAAAAAAGTATCTGGATACAGACGATTTTATTTTGTGCAACCACTTGATATAATAAAATTGAGTAAATTCATAAAATTTGTTTTGTGAGGTCCCTTCTCGAGGTTTCTTCTTTTATCCTCATTTGGGGCTTTTGAGTTTTTTTCTTGCTCCGTTGGGGAAGTCAGATTAGGGGATGTCGGGAATGATTGCCAGCCTTTGAGACACTTGACGAGTTAGCTTGACACTGACCAAAATTGCACCAATGCGATCATAAAACCCCTCTCCGTTTGCACAAGGCGAGAAATCAGCACGGCTCTACGGGGAGTGAAAGCCATCCCACACCACATTACTCTCTCTTCCCCTCTTCCAAAACACTAATGGCAGTGATCATAAACGCTTAGTCATAAGTAATGAACTAGGAGCAATGAGACAAACACAGTTTCTTTGCCACAGTACAAAAGCCTTGAGCGCTGCCCCCTGGAGAAAAAATTTGATTTTCTATCTCCCACCTGCCATACTGAAACCAGAGTTTATCATAGGCTTTTCTGTCTGCAATTCTTCACCCCTCCCCCCCTCCCCACGCAACCCCCCAACTCTCATTAGCTGCAAACACACAGCTGTTGGGTTACCTCTCCAGGGCTCCCATTAAGGGCTGCCACTCAGGCTTACCATGTCCCCGAGCCAATCATATTACAGCACCCACCTACGCACTACTACTGCAAAGCTGCACCTAACCAGCTGTATTAATAACATTGAAGCATTTTACTCAGGTGGTCCATGCCCTGGTCTCCAAAGAATAGCGCCGGAACTCAATACAGTATACCATCCAGCTATCGTTTGACGGTCAATCTCACAATCTGTCCGTCCATCTGTGTGCAGTGTCTGTCATACACAAACCTTTGTTTCCCCGATTAACTAAACGCCCAACTCAAATGGCTCCTCACCAATGAAATTCTAATGAGTGATTTCATTGAAAAGCCATTAATTATTATTACCCGGTACGCTGTTGCTGTGTAAACAATTTTGTGTCCGGCGACCTGTTTGCAGCAGCGTTCATCAAAACAAGATGTCAAAGGTGGTCTTTCAACGGAATTAAATTTATATGTAGAAGTCAGGTCCCATTCTTTCAACAACAGTGCAATCGCAATCATTATGTCGGAGAAAATATTTAATTGTTTGTTATGTAATGGGAATATTGATCTCCTTGAAGCAACAGGACTTGCATCTCCTTTGCCCACATTAAACTGTTTACATTCATTCATTCATTTATTCATTCATTCATTTCCCAAATCATTTATCCTCAGTAGTCCTAAATTACGACGAATCAATTAAAAAAATGTTAATACTGATAACAGCATTCAGTCTTATTCATTTAGAAACACTTTGTACCATTTCACACAAGACAATATATCCATTCTTATCCTGTTACTGCTCCTCCTTCTGATTCTCGTGCCCAAAGTGATCCCTCGTTTTTGGTTTTTGAATTTGTGAATTTGTCAGCCCTTATTCCGTCAGTGTTTCAAATTTACCGTCAGTTGTCAGCCCGCTTACGAACATGTAAGAAATTTTCAATTTTCTTGAGCCTGCCTAAATTGCTGCTGGTACACCGCCCTATGGTACAGAATACAAGATGAGACCACCCGGCTCGGTGAACACCCGCACGACTGCCATTAATTGCAACTACCGTCGATTCAGTTCTCATCAGTGCTCATCAGTGTTGCTTTGTTTTTATTGTTCCAATGCCAGTCTGTCAAATTACATCTTTCCATGAAAGCGATCCATCACGCATCAAAAGTTTGAGATTCGCCGCACTGCGCTGAGAAAATCTCACTGACATCATTGATTTGCCGTCTTCCACACGTTAGCGTTGACTGCAAAATATCTTTAGTCACAGCTATCAGATTGCTGTAAGGATGGCAAGTAAACAGAGAAAGCGTACTCTGCCAAGTTGCGTTTTTGTGAAATATTTGTCTAACCGCATGGAAGATTTCTCTCCGATGTGTGAGCGCTCCTAATTCACACGCATGGAAATCTGACAACTATCACTGGTAGAATGGTGGTTCCGCCCACCCATGAGAGGTGTCCTTTGATTTGGGTTCAGTGGCTGTGATCTGTGCTCATTTGCATCTTTCTAACCTCTTATCGCGCGAGGCACCTGGAGCACGGCTGCCCCACCTCCACAAACACACACGCATGGGGTCACATGTATTGCATTTGAAGGGAAATTTAAAAAGAGGTGATAAATCAACACAATGTCTATCAAACACACATGTACACACACACACACACACACAAGACAAATCCACGATGAATGAGAATGTAATATCTGCCGCTCCGTGTGGCTCAATGCGGGCACAAATCTTCAAGGATGCTTTCACAGCATGCGTTTAGCCTTTGACAACTGATTGAAAACACCCACGCTCACATCCCAAGGTGTGGCGAGACATGCTACAACATTTAAACCAACGGGAATCACTGTACGACCCGCTATGAGATTGAACACGGACATGGATTTACTTCTTAGGGGTGTGAGAAAACTTAAGCTCCCGAAGGAAGAGACAGTCCAACAAGTAGACTGAACGAGCAATGGTATAAAGGAGAAATATTATAATTTTTAACTATTAACATCCTGGTAATTTTGACATGTCAACTTGGAATTTCTGCCTGTACGAACAAACTCATTGGCAGATATTTATCACGAAAACTTGGCAGCGCATCGGATAAATGCTTCCACGCGTAGCAGAATCAACTAAAAGAAGGTTCAAGGAAATACGTGGACAATTAATGAAGTGTTATTGTCTTCCTCTAATTTTACTCAAATTTCTTTCTCTTAATTATTCTATTCTTAACTTAAAGGAAGAAAAAGACCATTTAGCCAGAGACGCTTTCACCCTGTATATTGTTACACAATAACATTCAAATTAGATTTCTTATCACAAAGACCAGATAAAAGGTTCGCATGGCCGATCATTCAATTCCATGAAAGCTGCATTTTAATTAGAAAGTCAAATTCATGCTATTTTTTTTTTCCCTTCCGGCTGTATGTTCTTAGTTGATTTCATTTGTAGTTAATTTTTAACCAATAATAAATGCAGAAGTGAGCTTTTAGATAACAATCATTTGCGATGTATTATGCATGCCCACACCCGACTGTCGAATAATAGAAAGAAAAATAGATTGAACAATTTTGCACCTCATTGCTCGCTGCCTAAAGAACAGAAGAAAAAGAAAAAAATATATAAATTTAAAATTTGAGAGATTTTTGCGCCAACAGCCATGCCTGCTCAAGAATAGAAAAAAAGGAAGCAAAATTAGATCCTCCCCCCCAACTCCACTTGGTTCCCCCTCCTGAGTTTTGAAATTCAATGCTTGCCTACTGGCAATATGAGGGGGAAGAAAAGACACGGAGAAAATGGGCAATAACAATGTCAAAAAGGTGGGAAAAGAAAGTGTGCTTTAATTTTTTTTTTTCTTGCAAGCTTACATCACCATTCAGCTGTCAAAGAATATGATAAAAAGACTCCCACCATATTGTTTGCAACAGTTTTGCACCTCCATGTTCACTGACTAAACCACAGTACAAAAGGCAAATACAATGTCGTTTTCCTCAGTTTTACACTTCTACATTTGCCTGTGAAAGCCGATCATTAAAATAAAGAAATAAATAAACTGGGGGTGGGGGGTTAAATATGACCCCAGAATAAGCCTGCGGTTGTGATGAGTGGAGTTCAAGTGAAGTAATCCTCTTAGTTACCATCAATGTGTCTTGTATAGTATTATGTGTCCCCATCATATTCAGAATGTTTATGTGTGCAGTCATGCCGGATGTCGGTATTTGTCTTTTGGGTATGGGGGTGTTGAGTGCATTTAACATTGCTTCGAGCTGTGGTATAGTTTGCATTTCCGTTTTTAGCTTATTGTGGATACTTGCCGACGGGGCTCGGATTATATCCACACGATCCTGACAGTCAGGCATGTATCAGCAGCAACAGTATCGTTGCTGATAGTCAAACAGTCCAATTCTCCCGGGGTCATTTTCAACTCTTCACCATCCTACATGAATGAAAAAGCAGAGGGCATAAATTAAACTACTTTACATGATGGTATTTCATTTAAAAAAAGGATGAAAGCATCCACGTGTACAAAGTCACAAACACATTGGCCGGCAGAAGCCGTGTTTTTTTTTTTTTTTTTTTTTTCCCAGTCAGAGGTTCAATTAATTGAATTATGACTTCTCCTTCTTAAAACTTTTGGGGTTATTTATCATGCGTTGTGTTCAACCAGTCAGTCGATTACAGGCTGCATTTAATGACAGTGCTTTAAAAGATGCTATCCTCTAATGATGTGTGAAATTAAGTTCCATGTGGTGTGATGCCATATAATATCTTGTATAAAATTTAATGACTTAAGGAGAAATACAAGAAATGCGTTGCAAGGGGAAAGGGAGGGGGCGCAGTACCGATGAACCGATTCAATACCGCAACATGCTTTCTTTCTCTGTAAATTAATTGTATTTGGGTTGGTTTGATTCTATTCATCGGGATATGCCAAATGAAGATGGTGCTAAATGTTGGATTAAGACTTAAGAGAAATTCTGCCCACACCATGACAAAATTAATTGGAGGAAGGTATGATGTCATGGTTTTGCCATGACGGGAGACGTGCACTTCAGGAGAACATTCACCGTGTACGCGAACATTTAATGAACAATAAACACAATTTTGGTCAGAGAAAGAGAAATTGACATTCGACGACAAAGGAGCACTTCTGAAATTGGGAAAATCCGGAAAATTATCTGCGTCGTTGTTGGAACCTCTCGGTTGAGATGGGGGGGCTTTGAATTTGTGTTTGTCTTTTGAGATGTGTTGGGCTGTTGAGGTTTTGTTTTGCTTTCCTGTAATCCTGCCATTGAGATGAACTTTGACCCCACAGTTTTTGTTCCTGCAGTATATTTAATGAAGCCGGTAAACAGCAAAATGGGGGTTGATAATTGTTAACTGTTGTTAGCGAGCATGTGGCGGGCACACGGTGTTCCGTTCCATGATTGTCGACCACAGCATCATATCTTCCTACATAACCTACTTTATATTGTTCAACCTCTCAGCATAACGCAGTGCAGTTGCACACCGCCTAAACTGACATCGACATCAAGCGATTGTTAATTTGAGAATGCTCTAACAGATTTCATTCAAGGAAATCGTAGGGATTGCAACTAGAAATTTGGATAGCAACAGAAACTGGCAAATGTGGCCATCTTGGTTTTATCGTGCGTTAAGCAGCACTTATTTTACAACTTGGTTTAATTTACATGTTTGCCTCTGTTGTTTTTCACCCTGTTGCAGCTCACCCCGAGGTCACCGGTTTAACATGCGCAGGAAAGTGTTGCAATGCTGGACAGAAGGTCCGACGCTGAAGGTTATTTTTGTGTGTGTGTGTGTGTGTGTGTGTGTGTGTGTGTGTGTGTGTGTGTGTGTGTGTGTGTGTGTGTGTGTGTGTGTGTGTGTGCGGGGTATGAGACACATTCAACCCACTCATTAGAAATGAATGTCATCAACATGTTATCGTCATTTGAGTCAATATTCAGAGTCGAATGTTCCAACGAAATGGTGACCTGTGCAGTAATTTGGCTGTGTGTATCGCTAACAATATACAATGGAGTTTGCCGTTTGGATGTCGCATATGTCAGTGAAACCGTGGTTTAGTATCAGATGGTGATGGTATGACAATAGCCACTGGATGAAAGTGCAACAGACTTTCCTTGCTTTATTTGGAATCCAAACAGCTTCTTGAAAAATGTACGAGCCAATGGAAGCCAAATGTATTCATCAGGGTAAAAAGTGAAGGCATAGCATCTGGCCTCCAAATTTTAATTAGCTTTAACCACTGGGAGTTCTTTCATTTTACAAACTGGGGATGAGCCTTATCCCAAAGGAATACTTGATAACATGCAAGAAATAACGTCTTTTTTTTTTTTTTTTTTTTAGTATAAGGTAGAAATTTTTTTTTTTTTTTTTTTTTTTTAACGCAAAGACAAACAATTCTGGGAAATATGCAATGATTCAAATGAATGTATTAAAATTAGGATTTGGGGGCAACTATATCATCTGAGTTGCCAAAGTGCACGAGTGAATCAATTTTGTCAGGTTGTTTGTTTGATTTGAAGTTTTATACGCGCAAATTAGTCCAGTTCATCTGAAGTGCAACTGGCAATGGAGCGGAAAAAAAAAAAACACATTTTACAGCACAGTGGGAGGAGAGCTGCTGCTTCACTGCCCTAAAAGGCTTCAATGTTTTAAGCATCAATCTCTTCCCCAAGCCTGATGTTGTTCAGTCAATATTATGCATGACATTGCAAGACTGACTTGCTTTGACCTTGCAAGCCCAAGAATGCAATACCTTTGCAAAGTGGTGACACAGGAGAGCCTTGAAAACATGCAGAGAAAAAAAAAAGACTATCGTTAAACTAGAACTTTTTTTTTTTTTTTTTTTTAAGATGACTGAATAAAACTGGAAGCAATGAAATACTGACAGTCTAGAGGCTACTTACGTTCTTGGAGGCGTTGTTGAAAAGTCATCAATAAAGACCGTACAGCTGTAAAAAGTGATTTTCGTATCAATTGTAAAAACTTGTCTTATGCAAAGTTGGACCTAGCAATGGCCATAAAACAGTGAATTCAAATAGCACAAACTTTCTCGCAATGTGTTGTTCCTGCTAACTCTTCAAAATGTATTTTTTAAATTATTATAATTATTCGTCTGGATGAGCAACTCAGATAATGGATGGATTGATGACAGTCGGAAGTATGCAATTTTGACTTTATCTGAGGAGCAAATTTAGATGTCAACTTTAAAGCGGCTTCAGTCAGACTTCTGTGAAAAATCGACTCGATCACCCAACCAATTAATTGCAGAGTTCACGTGCGAGCCCATGTCATTTTGGGCTGGGGAGGTTAGCTTAGCATTTAGCATGGCTTCTATGTCTTTTCTCGTGAGTATGATACTCAATGTAGCTTATTCTCCACCACGCAAGTGATGGTTAATGACTTCGCAGTTACTCGTGTTTAGGTGCAGTCGTCAGCCAATTATGTTGCTAGCTAGTTACTTCTGTGGAAGAATCACAGATCTTCCCTCGAATTCTGACTACCCAGTGACGTAAACCCAGAGAAGTGTTTTGGGAGTGCTTGTTGATTCTTCTTGTATTGGCTTTTGACGGTTGCCTCGTGAGTTGATTCTCAGTTTTTGATGAGGAGCAAATTGCTAATTTTGTCTCGCGAACCGCAGTGCGAAACCTCTTTTTAAATTTTTTTTCCGAGCCTTGAAACTCTTAAAGTGGTTCTTGCCAACCCACTGTTTTGCTTTGCCACAGTTTGACAACAAGCAAAAAGGTTTTGTCACAACCCCCCCATCCCCCAAACAAGTTTCCAACCATAGGCTAATTAGTGTGCTTAACATCCACTGAACCGCATTGTCTTGAAAAAAATAAAGGATGACAATGACCACTATGAAACATTGTTTCATATTATCAAAGGCTCCAGTGGAAGCGGACAGAGAACAAAGCTTTCTTGATTGGTGTAATGTCAGTGATTGTAACGTTGATGAGAGGGCAGCATCAACGAGAGCGCAAGCAGTTCTTGAATTAACAAAGACTATCCTTTCAACGTCATCTATCAGTGGGGCACAAATAAACAACCAGTCACACTCACATTCACACCTATGGGCAATTTAGACTATTCAACTGACGCATGAATATTTTCGGAACGTGGTCGGAAACCGGCGTGCCGACCACGCAAGCATGGGGAGAACACGAAAGAAAACCTGAGCCGAGATTTGAACCCAGACCTTTTCAAATATGAGACAGATGGGCAAACCACTTCAGAACCGTGCTACATTTATCAATCATATTTCATCAAATTATGTTCCACACAACCGACACCTACAAAAAAACACATAGACAATCATGAATATGAAGGAAAGGACAATATGATTAATACTGCATTACGTTATCACGGAATAATGTGAATCTAGTACAAAACAAACACGATTGTTCAGCTGGCGTCTGATGACTGCACTTGTTTTGCTGCTTCCTGAAAGCGGAGCTCCATGGAATTTATTTTCCGCAGATTGCAGAACTGCTCTTCCCTTTAAGGCAAAGGTGGAACAGACCGGGCGGTTGATTGTCTGTGCAGAAACAAACATGCCGGCCAATCAACTGTCACACAGCAGAGCTGAAGCCAATTACCTGTCAGAAATCTGGGCTCCGTAGTGGAGAAGAATTCTGGAAGGCACCTATTTTTTTATTCAATTGAAATCACAGTGGGAAACACTCGCAAACATATAACGACAGCACACATTTTGGATTTTACATTGCGCAAAACTTATTGAAGAAACGCATCATGCTAAGACAGTTGTTTTGAAGGATCTGTTCCGTACCGTCGGAGGGTATGGATGTGCTTTTCTTACTTTAATTCATTAGATGCCATGAGATAGCGGACTCCTATAAGTATGTAGACTGTCAGTCTGAGCGGTTTTGAAGTAGATGCCATGAAAGAGAGGGAATGAGAAGCTTTTCATGTTTAATTAATCATGCTAATGAAACGTAATTAGAGCAGCTTATGAAAAATGCATTTAAATGAGGGATGGGCTTTATTCTTAAATAACAAGCATCCTGTTCTAGATTGGGTGTCCTATTACATGCTAATTGGACGGCACTAGGGACTGTTCATGAGCGTAGATCATTTCAATTTGAGCGTCGTCTGATCCCCAACCCCTCACCCCAAAACAACCGTTAAAGCCCACATAAGTAAAATTCTCTCTATGCATGTGTTGTTTTGCCAGCTGTTTTGGTTTGCATTCGAAATCGTGTCATTAAACATTCAGATTTAAGCCTTGGCAGCTGGTCAATAGAGGGCGCTAGGGTGCCACCCCATTAAAATTGGAGTAACATGCGACATGAAAACTTGCTGTGGTAAAGTGTTCAGGAAGTCTTTGGTCTTAACAAAATTGCATTAGTTACTACAGTTTGTACTGAATCCTGTGAAAGCGTTCTTCTCCAATTAAACACATCAAAACACACATAAAATGCTGCTTCGGTGGCTCCACAATTCTGCAGACCCTTTAGACACACAACGTAGTATAGTATATAAAATAAAATAGTATAATTAGTTCTTTTATTTTCCTTTTATGCATTTGGTGAGGTGAGACATCATTTTTCTACTCTAAATTGTCGATTCATTAGCATCTGTTCTCAGTTCCATGTAGCCAAATAAATCCTTTATTGTGGATCAAAATTAGTGCCGTGCACATGGAATTTTGGAAAGTAGCAAATGTTCGTTCCCTTTGGAACAAGTATATCCAAATCATAAACTTTTTCCAGATCATGTTTTATGATCTTGGAGATCATGTTTATTTTCAATAAATCATATTAAATTTGAATATGCCAATAAATCTGAAGAAACTTCTCAAGATCTCGCTATAGGCCATATGTCGGAATTAATAATAAGAATAGATTCTAGAATCCCCACAGCGAGTGGGGTCGACGATTCGGTAAATAATGTCCTGACCATGTCCAAAAACCTACATCGGCACCACATGGAAGCTCCTTTCATGCCTCATAGCAGCCAAAATTAGTAGGCATATGGATCAATACACAAGCAGAGCACAGGCATGCATTAGTAATAACACCAGGGGAGCCAAACACCAGCTTCTGGTCAATAATGCAATCACCCAAGACTGGAAAACTACAAGCAACAACCTGTGCACCGCCTGGATTGACTACAAGAAAGCCTCTGACTTAATGCCGCACAGCAGCTTCTGCTATATAGTGCAATTGCCCACGACTGTAAAACCAGAAGCACCAACCTGTGCGCAGTTACAGTTTGGAGGAAGACAAACAAGGAAGACTCAATATGGCACACAAGGATGCAGGAGTGCCTGGAATTGTAACGTCAACAGGATCCGAAGAACCTTTATCGAGAACTCAATGAGGCTGTGAAAGACACAAAATTGCCTTATTCCAAGGGGATGCTCTGTCCCCTGCTGCTGTTTTGCATAGGCTTGAAACCACTGGGTCGGATCAGAATTAAAAGTGGCTTGGGGAACCGGTGCAGAAGTGGAAAAACCATCAGCCACCTCCCGATACGGATGACATCAAACTGTCTGTACTTGACCCGGTTTGTGGCGATAACGCTGACGGACGAAAACCCACTCATGTCAGTGCTTATAGTCTTTTTTTTTTTTCTTATTTTGGCATTCCGTTCTACCGTCAGTCATCAGCAAAACAAGCATCCGTCAATGACGGACTGACGGACCATTCTGTCAGTCTGACGGAATGCCCAACTTTCAAGATTTCTTAACACTTTAATCGCAATTGAATGAAATAGTTCACATTTTCAAACAATAATAATAATAATAATTCATTCATTCATTCATTCATTTTGCGATCCGGTTATGCTCACAAGGGCCGCGGGGGGTGCTGGAGCCTGTCCCAGCCGTCTTCGGGCAGTAGGCGGGGGACACCCTGAACCGGTTGCCAGTCAATCGCAGGGCACACATAGACGAACAACCATTCGCGCTCACACTCACACCTAGGGACAATTTTGAGTGTCCAATCAGCCTGCCATGCATGTTTTTGGAATGTGGGAGGAAGCCGGAGTACCCAAAGAAAAGCCACGCAGGCCTAGGGAGAACATGCAAATTCCACACAGGGAGGTCGGAGCTGGAATTGAACCCGGTACCTCTGCAGTGTGAGATCGACGCGCTAACCATTGGACACCGGGCCTCCCAATAATAATAATAATTATTATATTTATATTCAGCACTGTACAAAAGTATTCGGGCACCAACACATGTTGTTTATTATTTAAGGTCCCCCATACCAGCCACTACACCATCTTGTTACAGTGCATGTGATCATGCATCATCTACCATATTTTAATTGATAACGTACATTTGCTTTCGATGGAAAAACAACTCAAGAGTCCTTTGGGAGTGCCTATTAAAAAACACCTTGCGGGCTCACTTCACACTTTACAGATCTGGGAAAAATGCCTTCAAACAAGCGTGCCTGATTCATTGATTCGGTGTTCGGTGAAATGCATCCAACAGTAAAATTTTAAATATTCAAGGTCTGTTTTTTATTTATTTTTTTTTATTTTCGGGAATTGTATACATCATACATGCAATGCAGGAGCAACAAAACAAGTTGTTTTAAAACTCGCCTTGTCTTCAACTATGTCGATGTTTTGTGTGTGGAGAGCGGTGAACTACAGGGCTCCAGACTGCCCGTAAATGATGACATTTTGCCTCTAAAGAGTGAGACAGCGGATATTAATTTTTCATTTATCGCGTGTGTGCAAGAAATAAATTTGCATGTGTATGTGTGAGTTTGTGTGTGTTTGTGTGTGTGTGCGTGTGTGCGCATGTAAATATTATTGAAATATTGTGAATGTGTTGTTACGCACAATATTGTGCTCCTGACTTCCATCCATTTATTAGAAATGCAGTCAACATGAGTGAAAATGTGTGCATTTTACTTTGCAAGTCTGTTTACTGTGTGCAACCCTAAATTTTTGTAATTGCACGCCACAAACAAAAACAGCTAGTCTGGAGCATTGCCCTGTCAACCTGACTGTCATCTCCAGCTTTCTCACAGCATACCAACATCACGACTCAATTACTGAAAATGCGTGTGTACGCTGCAGGTAAGAGTCTATTAAATCCTCCTACACGATGATCCTGCTCCTACGCCTGATTTCATCTCAACCTGTAAGGCTTTTGGTCAGAAATACCGATTGCAATTTGCTTCTCTAAATACGCAAGACATGAAGTGAAATATATATACATATAAATATATATACTACATGTACATGAGCTAATTAAGTATACAACCGAAATCTTTGCTTTCAAGAGGGTAGTCGGGGTAGCATGAATGAATGGGTGGATTAGTGGGCTCTGTTTTACACTGTCAATTTGTCAGACGCCTGTAGGGCCTGGTATGTTGCCATGGTGATATGCACAGGGCATGAAAGCCCAGCAAGGTTTGTCAAAAAGGACCAGACGCTTCAGCACGGAATATAAACGCATGCACACGCCAACAAACACACACACACACACACACACACACACACACACACACACACACACACACGCACATGCACACAAAATGTATTTCTGATGCAAAGAAAAAGAAATATTTCATGTGAGCAGGTTGTTTTGTTTCGTTGAAATTTTATAAGGGATCAAGTTGTAATCTCCGGTCCATATGTTGGATCTTATATTTTTGTTTCGTTGGCTCCAGAAGAAAATGGCTCTGGATTTTGGTAGTTTGGCTTCATTTTAGGTAATAACTTCTTGCCTCTCAAGCCTAAATCTAAATGCACTTAGTGGGAAATTTTGGTAAAAATAAATAAATAAATAATAATACCAATACTAATACTACTACTAATAATAATAAGTAAATAGATGTCTATGATTTGTCAGCACAATGGTTTCATTGTTTGGACCAACTTATTTAATTAATGATTTTTCTTTTTTTTTCTGGACAATGAGTAAATGAAGCATCCATCCATTTTCCGATCCACTTTATCCTCACAAGGGCTGCGGGGGGTGCTGGAGCCTATCACAGCTGTCTTTGGGCAGCAGGCCTGGGACACCCTGAACCGGTTGCCAGTATATTAAGCAAGATTTAAAATTAGAATGTGATTTTTTTTTTTTAACACCTAAGAAACAAATGGCTGCATTGGACCTTGCTGCTGCACATTCAATGACTTGGGTGCATTCAACACTGGGTGTGCGAGATTAGTGAGTTAGCGAAGTATGTTGGGCGTAAAACCACTAGGGCATCTCTCTATTAACCCGCAGAGACCATCACTGTAACTTATGTTCCAAACTCGCTTCAGTCTAAAGTAGTTAATGTCCTGAGTTTCTCCTTAAACTACCCATAAAACAGCCATTGTTGGCTAACACCTATTCACTATCTTGAAAAGAGCCAATTTTGGGGGGGTGAAATCCACTGAAGTCTGAAGCTTTAAATTTAATAGAATGTCTTTGGAGGAAGGTAGTGTTCCATAAAATGATGAGTAAAACATCCCCTTTTGTGAGAATGTGCACTGAATCGGAAGCTGAGAGCCAGAATGGAAGCATTAAGCACATTTGCGATACCAGTTAGCCAGTTAGCAGTTCAACTGAATCTGATAAAGTCTGTCAAACTTGCTTCGTAATCTTCTTTTCTGGAGTCACACCACAAGGAGAAAATATTTCGCATAACATATATAAGCCGACTGTACCCTGGAGAAAATGTATCATTAGGCTTTATTGTGCAAATAATATGAAAGGTTTTCAAAGCAAATACGTTGTCCTGCTTGTTATTTGTGTTCAATAGCACCACAGGGCACTCAATGAAAGAACATGTCTATCTCTTTTGAAAAGGGTGGCTTGTTATCAAAACTGAAAATATTACAACCTCCATAAAAATATCAAAGGCAAGGTCAACGATCGAAAAGAAACGGCAATAAAAAGATGCGATGGCATCACCTCAAAGCACTGTATTTCAGAATTCATGGTGCGGTGGAATTCAGGAAATGCAAGATTAAATGTTTCTCAAAGACAAATAGAAGAAGAATTTTTAAAAAATGTTTGGTATTAACCAAAATGGGTGGCACGGTGTTCGATTGGTTAGCACGTCCGCCTCACAGTGCACTGGAAAAATCTGACTTACTGCCGGCAATACGGACCAAACTCTTACACCCGTCGGACAGGCACTGAATGTTCGGTCCCTGATACTCGCAAATACACCCCACAGAACCTTCTGAGGGAAACAGTCACATGCCTGCTGCATGTCCACAAAACACATGCACACTGGTTGGCGGACCTCCAATGCACCCTCGAGGATGTCATTACATTGAGAGCCTTTGGGGACTCTGGACAGATCTCATACACCCTTGCGGCCCAGACACAGAGGAGTTTTTTTAACCACATCGCTGACCTGGACGCTGCGTCAGAATCCCCAGTTTCTGTTTCCTCAAAGGACCGCAGAATTGATACGGTCTTCAAACGGTTTTCCCCATCAACTCACAGTATCCTGAGGCGACGTCAGCAGCACCCCATATCTCCATTATACACAGTTTTAGTGGTGAATTGCCTCTCAGAAGCCAGTATTTCCTTAAAGCTGTCTGGAAATACTCCATGGGCTCACCAAACATCTTCCACGCCTGAGTTTTTGCCTCACTGACCACGGAAGCTGAATTCTGCTTGGCCAGCCAGTACCCATCAGCTGCCTACGAAGACCCATAGGCTCAAAAAGACCCAAAAAGAATCCTTCAGCTTGATAGCTTCCCACACTGCCAATGTGCACCAACGGGTTCACGGATTTCCGCCATGACAGGCACCTACCACGATACTGCCACAGTTCCAGTCGGACACCCAAACAGATGCAAAACATGGTCCACTTGGGAAAAAACATCTGCTGGATGTGTTTTCGTTCGGTCATTATACCAGGGACTTGTCACCATCCATGTCACAATCCATGTTTTTTGTGCATTTTTCAAAACTGTGCATATTGTTGACACTTGGCAGCCTGTGGGAGTCTATATTATATGAAAAAGGGGAGCTCCAGGTGGAAACATGAATACGGCAAGTAAAAAAAAACAAAAGAAAGGACTGAAAAACTGGCATTTATACTCCCTCCAAAGTATCGACCAATATCCTTAACAGAGCTGCAGACTATTGCTGTGACAAAGATTTCCAATTTGAAACTGGGCTTTTGAGTCCATATTTGCTAATTCCGTCATACGATTTTAATGCTCTCCCTGCAACTGTCTGTGTTGCCTGGGCAATCCAGAATCCATGTTTTAGATTCTCTTTTTTAACCTGACTTAAGTAATGAACGTGTTTGGACTCCATATTCTGATATATTTGTACACACATTTTTAACGAAATGCACTGACTTAATACATCTGACAACTGTCGTAACATATCAGGTTAAAATTGTATTACGATGAAAGCCGGCCATAATTTTCATCTTCTTCATTTTCTGGCAATACTATGGAACAATTCTCATTAGGGATGTGCGGTGCTACAATCATTATTCCAGCTGACAGCTCTGTGCACCCTTTGGCAGAGCCTGATTCCTTTTTCATGCGTGAGTCTGATCATTAATTCTACCAGCACTCATGGCCTATTGCTTTCACAAAGGCAGAATAAGAGGTTAATGCCACCTTCCCTGACCGGGACACGTTGAGAAGATTGTCTCGTTCACCCTGAGTGGCAGACACAAACATGAACACGCTGTATCAAGGCCTACAACAGGACCTTAATGGCTTGTGGAAAAAAAAAAAAAATCAGAAATTGCAAGTGGAATGGATGATGTGGAGTCGAATATAATGCAATTATGAAACACGGAGTTTCAGCAGTGGTGGGAACTGAGGCTGAAATTACACTGGAGCTGTTAATGCTCCGATTCCATTCAATGTCTGTATCCGACTGCATTCATTAGCATCTATTTACTGTATGTCTGGAGAGGAGCTCCAAAAATATGGCCAAAAGTCAAATGAATGTAATCGTGGTGTGTCAGTCTTTTGAGACTTCAGTATGGTAAGCAAAATAAGGATTTATTTTAGCTTTTTCTTTGGCTTTGCTGAGCTGGTCAAAACAAGGTGCAAGACATTTTCATCCCTTGATGTGATTGGTCGAAACAAAAGCTTGGTAGGCGTACACAATTTGCCGCATCGCCCAATCAGGGCAAATTATTGTCCTGAACGGCCCATCTTTCTCGAGCAGGTGGCCTCGGAGCAGTCCCAGATTGATACTGTGGATAACTCCGTTGAGTGATTCACGAATGAGTCTGGCTCTTACAATGTTCAGTGAAAATCATCTTGCAGATGCTTATACACATAAATCGCATCACCGATCTCCAGTCAGTCCAATATACTTCCGCCGTGTAGTCCGTGCGCCTCTGATGTGCTGAATTTGAAGGGAATGAGGATGCCGCTTCGATTCGCCGGGAAGTCAGTTGTGTTCAGACGCCCATTTCTAACTCAGCCTGTCTGAGAAAATGGAAAAAGAAAGAAAACTCCTCCCACGCAGAAAATTACAGTTCACTTTGCTAGACTTATCCGGGGAGGGAAAATAAGACCAATTATGAGTGACGATATACAAGACATTAACAAATCCTGGAAAACTTCAGCTCCAGGAACGGTTACAGGATTGAGTTCACAATTGATTTGTGTCAAACATGGCCAGGTAAAATGTGGTGAAAACTAGATAATGAAATATATTCATCGTGCGTGTCACTAATTTCACCAATGTGATAGTCCTGTATACCCACTTGACACCCTGTGCTGCCTTTGCCATCATAAGTTGGAGGCAAGGCGATTTATTTGTGCAATACCTCTAAAAACTGTGACATACTGCAACACATAATATGCAGTAGTGCATTTAACAAAAGGAAAAAATGCATTGGGTTAAAAAAGCAGAATAAAACATCGACTACAATAAGCAGAATAAATGAACAACCATTTTACTTAATAAAGGTGATGGTTTTATTTGGTCGCAGAAAGGTTCTGAACTTTAATTTAAAATAATGAAATTGAAATTGAAATGGGGACGAAAGCTAATACAAAAAAAGGGATTTCACAAACAAAACCACCAGCATCAAGCGTGCGAACATATATTATCAGTACAAATTGGTTGTGTGGTAAGAAAATATATGACGAGTATGTTTTCATATCATATTTGTATGTTAAGTGCTTGTGCCCAAGCACACAATGTAAAATTCATCATTCGCACATGAATAGTAAATTGGAACAGCGTGCTGAATTCCATAAACATGTGTTTTATTGTTGTAATTTTTCACTGGAGCCAGAAAGTAAACAGCAGAAAGTTGTTGTTTTTTTCTCTTGAAAGTTTTTGTTTTCTCATTCATTATCAAGCTCGTTGTTGTTCATCCACGTTTTTTTTTTCTTCCTGTGAAGCCACACTTCCTCTGGAGTCTTCACTTCAGTTTAAACACCTCTGGTGTGAACAACCTTCACATGTGGAAATTATCAATTAGGAAAGTGGAGAAATCTTCCGGGTATTAAGATGGGCTGAAATGCTTTCAACTTCTCCGGCTCTAATTTTGTGCCCAGCCTAAGTGAAGCTCAAAGTTTTCTTCCATTTGAATATTTTTCACAGATGAGCACAGATAGAAAAGGGTGTTTGCACCGTTGTGGGTGTCAGCGCAGTGCATTTGCCTCCCAGCAAATGGAGACGGCTCCTCTCATTCAATTTAACTGAAGTCTTGGACATGCCTGAACCAGAAATGGACTTGCTGGAGACTTAAGGAGACTGACGCACGCAAAGTCACCCAAAGTATGTTTATCAGGAACTGCAAGATCTCCACTTGCGGTGGATCTTTATTTAGCAAGGGTGATCACAGATGTGGGTGCTTGGAGATCGCCTTCCACCCTGATCCTTTGTGTCCGTGTCTAAAACGACTAGTTCAGTTGAACATTGCTGCTGGATATCCTAAAGATCTTGAAAATCCGAATATAACACACACACAAAATGCACCTGCCCATATTTTTGTTTATAATGCACACATCACACAAACCAAGCACATTACAATGCTTGCCAGTGTTTTTATTTTGGAATCTACCCAGGAGCCATCGAATGTTCATTTGAGACACACATTGTCAGTCAAGTCTGAAGTATGGATTCCACATACGTACGGTCGTCTCCAAGGGAGTGCCATTTCACAAAATGACGAGTCTATTTGCTCATGAGGCTCTGTTCTGTCTTTTACTGGAAGAGGCCATCTGTTAATTTCTGTCCTGGCATCACCTCTGTTTTATATACCTCAGAGACTTATAGTTCCCAAAATGGTATGAAAATACCTCCAGATTGCTGCCCATTAAACATGAAGGTAGACCATATTTATTGTTGTTCCTGCTGTGAAAGGTGAGATAAATTGCACCAGTTAGAAAAAGATTTTGACTTTAGGCATTTTAAATTCTACTTTTCCCAGGTAGCTGTCCTGTTGTATGAGGTTACAGTATAAGGGATTTCAAACCAATGATGACCCCACTCTTTGTGAATCTGTATTTCCCCCTTCTTAAACGACCATTAGAAGATTTCTCAGCAGTGAATAAAGATGATGGATGATAACTACAAATCATATAGGAGAATGTGTTCATGCCAAGTTCTAAAATATAACGAAACAGAAAATTAGAACTTTCACAATCAAAGAGAAAGAATAAACCCAAAGCAACATTTTATCATTACATTTATCATTATGTTTTTAACAGCACCACCACCGCCGTCAGTGCCACAAAACACAGCTTACCTTCAACAGATACAGTATGCGCCGGTCTCATCATGCCAGTAGCGCAGCCCGCAGTTAGGGAACGCGACGTCGTCCACGTGGTTCTGACATTGTGTATGTGACACTCGAATCCCAGAGGGCATGTTCCCAACAGATGCTGCCGCTAGACAAGCTTTGCCGTCTACAGTCCCAATTTTAAAGGAGAGACATACAAAGAAAAGAAAAAAAGCCCAACCTTTTTATATCCCTGACAGCTCATTACTGCAGAAACAACCCTGGCCTGGCATCACTGGCCTGCCCTCCTCAGGGAAAAAAAAAAAAAAAAAAAAAAAACGTACAATAAAAAGTGGGTGTGGAGCAAAATGAGAATGCACAATTAAATACCCCAAATGGGTCCCTAATTAAAAGATAACTAGCTGCATAGAGGGAATGGGCTGCCTTCGTTTTGGGGGTGACAAAAGCCATGCACGTGTGCCGCTCAAAAATACGGTATAAAGTGAAGACCGGTGATCCTGGGCACAACAAACAGATGAACTCATTTGGCACAAATAGGTTCAATTGCTGGCTGGTGTCACCGTTTGGCACACTGATTATTTGTTTTTAAGTCCTTTGTTCACATAGCCAAAGTAAGAAGGTGATAGGGTGATGTGAGCTGGGAAAGGATGTGCTGGAGTCATTCCCAGCATAGTCAGATCAAAGGCAGCTGCAGATCGAGGGAACTTCAACCTAGTGTGAGTCTGAACATCTGTAAAATCGTAAAATACATCGGGGGGGACAACACTGGAAGGAAGCCAGATGACAGGAACACATCCTGCGCTATATACGCTACAGCGGGGATGGGCAACTTAAATGATGGAGGGGACCATCATTTTGCATCAGTGCTACTGGGGGACCACATCGAATGGGACCACACACACTTTCTCATCAGATGTATGAGAAAAATGACATTTTAAGCTACCTCATTTGTGACAGCTCACGAAAAGCAAACATCTATAGATAGTTGACAGCCACTGAAAGGCATTGGGAAAATTGGAGAGGGGAACAAAAAATGAAAACAAAACAAAACAAAAATAAATCTTCAAAAGTCAATCAGTCAATCAATGCATCAATCTACCTGGATCGCCAGGGCAGGGATTTTTTCATTTAATAGCCTATTGATAACCTACATGTATATCCAACGTAACCACAATATTGGAAAGAATATTGCCTTCATATCTGTGGATGTGGCTCGGTGCTTCAGTGGACGGCGCATAGAACAATGTTATTTTTCAAAACTGGAAAAGGCCAAGCCGTATTATATTAATGTGGGAGATTATATGCAAAGAGCCCATGGGCACACCACACCACTGAAGAGTGGTTTGGCATACAACAGTTACATTAAGTGAAAAACAGCGCACAGGGGAGGCTAAATAGCACCTCTAGTCTCCACATACAGTGTTGGCCCTTTTTGGCCTAACTCGGTTTGATTGCTTTAGGGTGCAGCCCACACATGTGCAGTGATTCAAACTTACACAACGCAGAAACGGTTAAACCACTTATCAATCCACACAAGGTAAATCATGATTTAACCTACCCATATGGAACAATTTGATATGAATACCGTAAGTGAGAAAGTCACTGAGAATCAAATCAAACTTTATATGTCAATTAAACGCTGATTTTTTTTCGATTCACCCAAAAACTATTAGGGATGCATGAATATTAATGGTGACAGTTGAATTTATTTTCTCACCTCCAGCGATGTCCAACCTAGAGAGAATGCTACGACTGGCCAGAATTGTCAGCAATGTGATTCTTTGACCTTTCACACTGCAAAACTCCCATCCATATTTATGAGGTAAATACCATGTGGAGATGTCTGAATTGGAGGTCTTGTGGACCAAAAAAAAAAATCAAGCACCTTTATCCGCTGTTCAGTAAATATTGTCCGAACATCCGTCCCTCTAATTTTAATTTGCTTTGGGTTACAGGCAGACATGAAATCGACTTCAGAAAATGCCATGACTTTTTTCCATTACTTGATGCACTCAATTTTTAGATGATGCTAGAGCAGTCAAAAGCAAATGTGTGCATGTGTGTGTGTTGCCCCTTTTCAACCTCAAACCTTTTCAGCTATGAAATTCATGTACTGTATGTACCTTCCATGTTATTTTGTTACTAAAAAAGCCCGACGATGTTTGGAGACATCACATATGGACGGACTGTCATACTTCACTGCACAGACTGCAGTTCATTCTTGAATTTGAATGTTTAATTTGGACAGCGCGACATGTTTCATGTTTAATTGGGTCCTCTTGTAGTATATCACCCTCATTTTCTTATGCCGTACTCAGTTGTCTGGGCATGGAACAAATACGGCTAACATCTTTTCAGTCCATGTTGTAGCAGACAGCTAGTTTTCTAAACATATGCACCAATTAAAAAATCCATTAATACCTATGATGTTCTCTCATAAATCATATGCTGTATCTGGGCAGCTGGTCTAACTGTAATTATTACGGAGCGAGAAACAGAACTATTTGATTAACTGTCCTTTACTTCCCTCGTCCCTTTCAAAAAAATCACTTCCATGTTCAACCTTTATTAATAACAACACATTTGATTGTGACATGAAAACATGTAAAAAGGAGAAGGTAATGAGCCACATTCAATGGCGAAGATCATTGAAATACCCAATTGTAGATTTATCGTCATCGCAGAAGCTTTACTCCAATTCTTATTCATCTATTTCGGCAGCAGTTTCGCTCCATTATCGTAATGTTTCAGTTTACTATTGCTTATATGTGTAATTTAAAGCAATAAACCTCATATTTAAGTACATATGCTGTTATTTATTGATTTATGTAATGCGGGTATGTGTTTTGCCTTACAGACGATGCTGAATGTGCCGCGTGGCCCAACGGGTTCTTGGGAAATCTATTTGTGCGCATTAACAAACCCGGGGCAAAAATCCGCTCTGTGGATTGACGGAAAATATATTACCTTTAATGCAAACCCAATCATCAATGGCATACACATCAATTATTGAGTGAATTTCAGTCTCACAAAAGCTGGTTAAAAAACAAATGTGAATAATTTATCCGAGAAAGAACGGATTTCTAAACATGATAAGTATAAGGGACCCATCAGTTTTTGAAGAATTGGGATCATATGAAAACTCAGAAGCTTAATGGGTTTGCAGGTCTCGAGTCAAGGGGTCCGGCTATTATTTTTCAACGGATCAGGGGTCAACGAAGAACCAGCAGAGAATAGTTACCATGTACTTGATGAGACCAGCTCAAAATATCGACTCAAATCCACCACGACACAAACAGAAATATAACCACTATCCACTTTTGTTCCACTCATGATGGTCAAATAAGCTGTAAGCACTCCCTGCAATGAAAACGACTGGAGGAGTTCCGCAGCCAAACTGCAATTGTCTGCCAGCAATTTGCCAATGAGCCAGCCATTGACAATAAATAGGATGGCAGAAGTTGTGATCGCTCGGCCAGAGTAATAAATAAGAAAGAGATTTCTAATCCAGCAAATACGTTTGGATTTTGAGCATGACTTATTCACAATTACCGTGGTTGCTTATTCAAGGTGACTTGATAGCAATAAAATATTTGTGTTATCTGTCTGTATCATCAAAAGGAAATCGACAAAATCCGCTAAAGGGTATATGCTCAGTAAATATTGTCCGTACATCCGTCCCTCTTATTAGGAACACATAAAAGACACCATGTGTCACGATTGTCAGCCAAATTGTGTCCAAGTTTTGTCCAATCTTGTACACGTTGTTCCACTTACAAAACAACCAGTATATACGGTATTGTTAAATCGTAATATACGAGTAAATCTTCAACATTGTAAACGCTAAATAAAGCCACATCCTCATCAACGATTTCTTTTGATGTGCACACATCAGATAATATCCTGTGGAAGAGTTACATCAAGGCAGGCACCAGTCAGTCTCCGCAGGTGAAGCGTAAAGTGGGGAAGTCCAAGACAGACTTTGAGAAGATCAGTCAAGAGTGAAGCCAAGAAAATCTGACAAACTTGGACGGCAGCTGAAGAAAACTACTAAAAAGAGGTATTTGATGGAGTCACGTGGTTGTCGAGCTGTGCTCCACTTAGGAGTCAAAAGGACCAAGAGAGAGCTGGTGACATCACTTTGATTACTAAAACAGTTATGATCAAATCCCTAAATGTTGTGTCCAAGTAAAAAGGAAAGTATTTGCATGGGTTTTTTTTTTTTTTTTTTTTTTTTTTTTTTTGCAAATAATGATTCTCCCGCCAACGCGCTGTGTGGGCAGACGTCTCGCAAATGATTTGTTGCTCTTCAAGCAGGGCATGGGCCATGTAAGCTCTGTATCAGAGTTTATATTATCTCAGGTAATGTAGCACAGTTATTTTCCCTTGTTAAAGGCATAATTACTTGTTAAACTACAACTGCCACACAAATCAGACAATAATGAGCTCAGCCACAGTTCGGTTTGGCAACTGTATGTGTGTTCCAAATGTCATCCTATAAACACATGAATACAGGAAGCACATTAATAGAGGTACCGGCACAATGACGAACAGTGTTTATTCCAGGTACGGCATGTTCCGGGATTGGGATCAGGCACGCTTTCGACATTCTGAGACAGTTATTGAAAAACTGTCGTCACTTGTTATCATTTGTGGCGATGCTGCCTTTGCTTGGATAAGTCAAGGGCTTCCCCATCGATGCCCCCACCTGCTGACCTTACAACGAAGCAGCTGGTGTTAACCTTTGACTGGCAATGCTGGATTTTATTGTTTGTGGCCACAAGTGAGGTCTTTAGCCCCCTCTGTCCGTCTCACTTGTTATCCTCAAGGCAGATGGAGTAAAAAAAAAAAAAAAATGCGTATGAATATATTGATACCAACTGGATATTGCAGTTGCTGCTGATATCGTGATGTGTACAGTTCGGGAATGGTGAAACCGTAACTGGAAATAAAGTCACCTCTGTGGGTCTGTCACCTTCTGTGAAATGGAATGGATCATTAAAAGAAGCATATTAAAAAAAAATCTTACAACAACAGCTTCAAAATGATCAACGTGGCTTCTGCTCATTATGTGATACCTGGGAAATAAGGACATAAGTTTCCTCTGCTGCTAGGCGAGGATGTGTTTGCAAGATTTTTCGGATTCTATCGCGTCGCTTTGAACTGAAACATAGCTGGGGCTATTATGATATTAGGTTAATGTATTCTCTTTGATGATTGTAAGCCAGAGAGTGGCTTGATCCAATGCTGATTGTTGGGGAGACCCTTCGTTATTTATGGTATAATGTACCGATGCTGGAACGTTGTGCTACTTATCCTTTTTTCAGCTTTGGGTTTGAGGGTAAGTAATTAAAACAACTGGGTCAACTGAGTATCAAACTTTGTACTTGCTGACAGCAGTTCATCGGTATGTTACAATGTTAGCTCATTCCTGAGAATGCGCTCTGTGAAAAGGTTTTTTTTTTTTTTTTTGTTTCATGATTGGAAGAGAGTAATAAATAAGTGGTGAGAATGCTCCGCTTGGCCTACAAAAGAAATGCTTGAGTTCAAAGACAAGTGGGTCATTTTGCGTCTTAAATGGTGCCAGCAATCAGATGGTTAGAAGGAGGGGGAAAAAAAAGAACTTATTTCTGGGCACAAAGATGAATAATTGCTCCAGGTTGAAGAGGAAAACTGATTATTGTCATCGTGAGTATCAAGGCGGTTTCTGTTTCGAATGCCTGACTTATTTATCCAAGCCACTCATTCATGTAGAATCTGTCAGGGTGACACGTTGGGGCTATCAGAAACCCCCTTTTTATTCACCTATCACTCTGTTGTTTGACGTTAAACGATGACGGAATTGTATCTCAAGGGAAACACTGCGCATTTCCCGCCTGCTGTTGTTATTATGCCCGTGTTCGATTTTTTGGTATTGTCTTTGCCATTATCACAGGTGTCTCATTATTTCTAAGTGATGAATAAACACACAACACGCTGTCAGCTGAGTATGCGGACTGACAAAGAGGACAGTCAGAAAGAGCACATCCCAAAGGCGCTAAGCGGCTTCTTTTCTCTTTTACAAACAAACAAGCACTTACTGTACATCTCTTCTCAGCTTCCTGTCTCACAGTCTTGTTTCCTAGGCAACCGTGTCAGATGAATCGAGAGGGCAGCGGACAACCTCCGGGGAGCCAAGCCTCTATCATTCGAAGTTTGTCTCGCTCCATGTCATGTGACACCTGTTGCCGTGGCAACCAGGTAGGAGGGCAGCTTGGGTATCGGAATGATCAAGGGAAAATATCAGGGCATAGCAGAATTGACGAGGGAATGCAAATATGCCATAGCCAATAAACGGACCATAAACTCATTTCTCATCATTCATCAATTGGACATGCTTAGTTATATCACAAACAAACAGTTGGTGAAGAAGAACCCAGCAAACAAAAAGACTGTCATTCCTGGTTTAATGTCTCCGAACTCGGTAAATATTAGTTAATTAAAGCTTGATGGTGGAAAAGGACGACAGAATTTTTCAAACTGAGCGTGTGTTTTTCTTGTCCACTTGAAAGAGCATTAATCACCAGCAGCAGCGGAATCACAAAACCGATTTAATTTTGTGAGCAGGTGGCCTTAAAGCCTTAAAGGTCTTTTGGTCTATGATAAGCATTTGGCCTTTCACAGCCTTTGAGCACCCACAAACAAAGAACCAACCCCAAACCTCTGGGCTGAACAAAATGGTTGACTTTTCTAAGCCTTTTAGTCTGCACAAAGCTTTTGGAAGGCATCCATCAGATAAGAGATACCCACGGGTGTCCTTTTGATTAAAAACCTGACAGCAACCAAATTGGCATTATACAGGTCGCACACGAGGACAGTCTGTTTTGTTTATGTTGAAAGATTTGTATGCAAGTAGTAAATTACAGAGTCACTTCAAAAAAAAAAAAAAAGAGAAGAGTCAAAAACATTGGCTCATTCCAATCATTGATGGGATCCGTGAAATATGACATTACAGCAAACACAACCTCGTTCCATCGTGTATATGTGCGCCAGAAAACGGATCTATTTTTAGCCTTGTCAGATGTCCTTTGTGTAAAAAGCCTTTCCACTGGCAGGCGTGACTTCAGCCTCCGCGCGCCCGACCATCCAATCACAAAGTAATAGCGTTTGTGTTTATTTATTTGACTGGTTAAAAATCGGAATACTATTTTATTGACATCAAAGAAAGAACTAGATCCGACGTGTTATTTCATTTTAATATCTCTTTCATTCAAAGTAGCTTTCAATCACTACGCGTAAGTTCCATGAAATTTCTGCCGTGCACATTCGGCCAATCAACCAACGCAACCGGTGTACTCTCCAGCCTAGTCAGAAATGATCAAACAAGAACTTTTGTGACATTTGTGATGTGGCGAATGAACTCTGGTGTCCACCAAACGGGAACTAGATCTGCTTGAAGAGATGCTTGCTACCAATCAATTGTAGAATTGAAGCTAACGCAGCTGAAACGGTAACATTCCTGTGCAAAGACTTATGTTGCAACCAAAAAAGCAGAAAGAAAACAAAAAATGTTTACAAACTAAATGCAGTGTAACGATAAGAGCCAACCTATATACTGTCCGGAGAAATGTCAACAAGCAAGACGTCGACCCCGCAATACCCATACGGTTGCAGATCTCTCTGCCGATACCTCTCCTTATCCTCATCAAGACAAACTGCTTTTTACTCAGCACCTCCTTGTTTTACCCATGGAAGAAAATGGCCACGAGAGGCAGGGACTTAAATGTGACCTTTTCATGATTCCTGCAGGGTTGACAGTGTTCATTTATTCTCACCAGTAGTGTTAGTTTTGAATTTTTCATCGTTTTTATATCCTTTGGACTTTTTTAAAATTCAGTCTTCAGTTAGCTTTAATTATGGTTTTTACCGCATGCGTGTGTATGTGCTCTTAGTAGTATGTCTACATCGGTATATCCACCCATTTTCAACACTGCTTATCCTGAAGACGGTCGCAGATGATTTTGGGCGAGGCGGGGGTACACCCTGAATTGGTCGGCAGCCAATTGTAGACAACAAATACTGTACATGAAATGCAAACCATTTATAATCACACTAGACAAAGCTGTATGGTAAAGTAGGCTAATAATATACATTATGGATAATTCGTGAATAGCTTTTGTTGGTAGAATAATTTAGCCAAGTTTGTCCTCAAAAAAAAAAAAAACATCCACTGCGTGCATTGGGTTGGCTATCTCTGAGCTGAGGATCGATTCGCACACCAGCAAGACTTCACTGTGCAAGTCTTGATTTTTAATAAATGATGAAAGTGGACATGTTTCTGATTTTTTTGACACTCATCCTGTATTGTAGTGAGTGCTGCATTAGTATACAGTATGTCTTCGCCGGGTTCCAGGAATATATCTTCCTGCCACGTTCTCTCACTCAGGGGCAATACTCTCCCGTGCACTCAATTCACAAAAGGCGAGCAACAAACTTGAGAACTGATTAAAGTACTTTTGTTGGATTTATTCAACAAAGATTGTAAAATGAACATATCGCTTCAAAGTGGCCTGTAAAATACGCTGCACACACATCACCGGCAACTATTAGTATAACTTCCAGAAGCTACAACCACGTTCAAAGTGTGCCATATTTTCCAAATGGATCTCTGTGGAATTCACACATCTCATGCACACTCCATGATCTGGGAATTAGGGACACCCAACAGAATTCAATCAGTCATGCCCTGTCAGTGGTTGAGCACAAATTTCCAGGTTATGCGCGATGGGTGTGTCAAAAATCCAGAGAGTGCGTAGGCCAAGTGAAATAAAAATGGACGTGCACAATTTGAGGATATGGCCCTTAGTCAAGATGCAGGCTTTTTTAAAACCAGGATAATGTAGATGTAATTTACATCAAAATGTTAGGGGTACCTCTTATACGGAAGTGTGAACAACAACCATAGCACGAAAATACTGATTTTCCATACTATAAGGCGCACAAAAAAGCATTAAATGTTCTCAAAATTCGACAATGCGCTTATAATCCTTGTATATGGATCAATATTCAGATTTTCCTGGACGTAGTCTTTCAACTGTTCTGTAAAGCGTTTTGTTACAGCTGCAGCGGTTGTGAAGGCTCTAAGTAAATAAAGCCGTAGTATATTGTTTTTTATTCCTTTTAGCATAGGTCCATCTAGTGGATGCATAACGCAACTGCAGCCACTATTGTAGCTTCTATTCTATGCGCCTTATAAGGCGCTGCATCCTATATATGAAAGCAGTTTTAAAATAGGCTATTCATTGAAGGTGCACCTTATACTCCGAAGCGCCTTATAGTGTGGAAAATACGGTATGAACAGAACATCATGTAAGAGGAATACAATAATAGCATATCTCTTTGCAAGGTACTGTATGTCTGATAACGTAAACCTCAAACTCCTGTTATTTATAAAACAGTTATGTCTTGTTGAACTTGGTGACATCTACAATCTTGTCGGGTTTTGTTGTTGTTGTTTGTTTTGTTTAGTTTTTCGTGGGAGCTAATTGGTCTTCAATTATAAATGTGCACTGCTGCTGTCTTTCATTTCTGCTCCATGAGCCCATGAGGGCAAAACTGCGGTTGGCTTACTTATGACAAGCGACTGTCCTTGGTACTTCACTTCCTCCTAAGGGAGAGTAAAGACTGGTGGAAGAAAGAATTCGCAGACATCCAACAAAGAGGGAACTTCAGAATGTCTCTGTGACCATATAAATCAAATTAAGAGTTTGACATCCGCTAAAGTGTGTATTGTAGGTGTTCATCCGATTTTTCATAATTTTATATATTTCCAGATGTTGCATGTTATATTTATTGATATACTTTTTGTTCTTCTACTTCTCCCTTTCATAATTTTGCTGCTGTAGATTGGGAATTTCTCCATTGTGAGACAAATAAAGGTTTTCTTCTCTGACGGTACAGTCTTTCTTTTAACATGATATAAATGATACAACCATTATAACAATAGAACTGGATAATGATCGCAGTTTTATGGTGCATGTACAGGCTCTGTGTCTGAATAGACGACGCCTAATAATGAGTTTGAAACAACGGTTGCCAGATTCTTTGTCATCTTGTTTTACACTGCTTGTTTTCCGCTTTGAAACAAATTATGTACAGTATATTCATAAAGTGGAGTTTAAAAACACACAACAACAACATACGTCCTTTTAAAAAATGGTGAGTGAAGATAACAAGAAACCCCAACTCAGTGAAAGTAATTTCAGCCAGCTTCAAAGGATGAACAAGCATATGTGGTTTTCTGTATTTTTCCCCTTCTCTGCCTTGTTGTTTTCTCTTTTTGGGGGGCTTTTTGGAACATTTTTTTGTAAAAGGACACCTAGAACAAGAAAACAATATTGAATATCAACAACAGGGAGCACATTTGAATATTGGTTAGCATCAGTGCCTCACAGTCAGCAGATGCAGATTTTTGTTGGCACATCTCAATGTGGATTTTGCCTGTTCTCCTGATGCTTACGTGTTGTCTTTTTTTCTGGGAACAAATGCTTTCTACATAACCCCAAAGAAAAAATCTTTGATTTTTTTTTTTTTTTTAAAGACTAAATTTCCTTTATGTGTTAATGTCTGCGTGAATGTTCGGTTGTCCCCACTTCTCGTCGGCTGAAGTCAGCGGGCATAGGTTCCAGCTCACCCACAACTCTAAGAAAGATGAATATACATCAAATGGTATGAAGGATGGATGAATCAGGCAAAATCGGACTCGTATTCCCAGCAGGAAAGACGTTGTTTTTTTTTTTTCCCTCAGTGTCACAAAATGTTTCTGGAGTTTGTTTATTTGGAGTTGATTGTGAAGAGTCAAGTGGCTGAATCTCCCTGCCGGTGAGTGACATGAGGCCCACATCCGTGCGCGCTGATCACCTGGGAATAGCACTGAGTGAAGATCAATGCGCATTGATAGGTTAGCATCACACACTGCCATTTGATTGTGACTTGTTAACAAAAGGTGTTACAGGCAATGTGTCAGACAATATCCGCCAGGACTGGTGTCACAACAGATACATTTTAAACCCAAATTAAAACCTCCACGTTTTCCCTTTCACTGTCAGCCAGCATATCTAAAAAGAAAGCCTGCAGCATTTTCCCAGCTCAGTGCATGAGAAGAGGGGAGCTGTGGCTGAACAACTCCATTTGGCTTTACCTTGACAACAAGCCTGCTCACATTGCCCGGGGCACCTGATGGGTTTCTGGCCGAGAAGAGCATCTCCGTGCTGGAGCAACAGCCCAACTTACCCAACCTGGTAGCTATGTGTGATACTTTCCACCTGGGTAAGCTCAAGGGGCTCCTTAAATGGAACTGCTTTGAAGATGTGTAGGAAGTCAAGATGGCTGTGACAAAAGAGGTGCGTCGGTTGTGTAAAGAATCCTCCCAGCAGTGTATGAAGGTGTGGGTAGGGAAGACTGGAAATTTGTGGAAAGGACCGAAACATCTCATCTTTAGGTGACAGCTGTCCCGAAACTTTGCTGACACTTCTCGTGTGTGTTCTGTTTTGACGTTATGTTAAGTTTGTGGCTGATGTTATGTTGTACTTGTTTGTTAAAAATGAGGCGGGAGACGCATTCATTTCCACTCTTGGTTTGTCCGTAAAATTAATGGAGTCTGTAAAGCATGGAAAAGAGACAATGATGGGCTTTATGACGGCAGCAGTTCAGAATCCGGAACCAAAATTTTAAAAATATAATTAACCTCAATTTGAAATGCTGAAAGTTGTCCAAATAGAACAATTTCACAGAAAAAAATGTTGTCAAAGATTGATGGATTACTGCAATGTACACAATACATATATAATGTATTTTCCTCAATATCAGGAGCACCTAAAAGCATTTTCTCAAAAGCCGACTGTGCGCCTTATAATCCGATGCGCCTTATATATGGATCAATGCTCTGATTTCTTGGACATAATGTTTTAAATCTTCTGTACAGCACTTTGTCACATCGACAACGGTTGTGAAAGCTCAATCTAAATAAAGCTGTATTGTATTATATTTCCTTTAGCATAGCTCCATTTAGTAAATGTATAATGCAACCACAGCCACTATTGTAGCTTCTATTCCATGCACCTTATAAGGCGATGCGCCCCACATATGAAAACAGTTTTAAAATAGGCCATTCACTGAAGGTGCCTTATAGTGCAGAAAATACGGGATGTATATGTTTATGTATATATGTATATATATATATATATAGATAGATAGATAGATAGATAGATAGATAAAATATATAATTTTGCATATGTGAAAATTGGCTCTCCCAAAATTTCGACAGATACACAAGTTTGCAGAGCTAGTTGTCAATGTGTTCTCTTGAGTTTTGAGAGAAAAAAAAGCAGCAACAAAACAATAAAATAACCCCACCAAACAGAATACTCAGTCTGGTAAATGTTTCATTAAGCTAAAAACAAAACAGTATGAGATATTGTGGACAGTGAAGTGGAACAATAGGGGAATTTAACTCAACATGGCTTCCAAATCTGACAATAGAGGTTGATGAGCTGAATCAATGACTAATTAAAATGCAGGATCGTCCGTTGGGACAAAAAAAATGTTTCAAAAGAATGAACCAGTGAGCGTGAATAATCAAGACAGTCATGTGAAACACAATCATAGAAAACAAAGGATACCTACCTCTGTAAGTCTTGTTATTGATTATCATTCGGAGAGAATTCATTTGTTTTTGCAATCAGGCTTCTTAAGACAATGTACTTTAATTGCTGTTTTAATTGTGACGCCCTAACAAGGGAATATATATATATATATATATATATATATAT